>NC_043001.1:61410214-61455214 GCF_006345805.1 Octopus sinensis
TCTATGACGAGAACTTTGGTTCAGCAAGCAGATTCTCTCGGTTTGATGATTAAACTGTCATATTTTGCAGTCGTATAAATGTGAGTTTCCTCAATTGTACTTCTATAAGACCACAGTATGTTGAACCAAGATCACTTCTTTTGATGAAATTGAGGTGAGTACAATATCTGATTTCATACCACACTTGGTGATTTCTGCCTGAATGTTTTTTTCTTTGTGAAAGGACTGCTGTGCATCCACACGCACTGAACCCTGTTTCCATAATCCATTTGACATAGTTATTCTAGAGCAGAAATGTTTACTCTCAGTTGCATAGCATTCTAGTGGAACTTCCACCGGTACCGTCGTCCCTCACTCGATACAAATAACATATAAGATCACTTTATGCATTTGGTTGGCACTCCATATGTACCTCCCCTAGCGCCACTTTGCATAAGCTCAGAACATGTTTCACTGTTTGTCTAGTCTTTACTTGAAGATAGGATGCCATACACAAACCTGAGGATGAGACTGACTCTTAGATAAGCCATATCGCACATGGTATTCCAGACGAAAGTTCTTTGGAATACACCTCCCCACTTGGTTTATTGCTTTTGTTGGCCTTGATAAAATGTCTTCTGGAATTTTATTGCATCACCAGCTCCTCTCACTTCCTGAATTATCATGTGCTTCTTTCACAATCATTTCACCCGAAGCTACTGAGCCTAAACTCCTGCCTAGTTTGCATCCCATTATTTCCCTGTGCTTGAGATTGACTTTTGCTACATTCACTTTCTCCTGAACAATTATTTGAATAGTTACATTTCAGGAATAGTTCATGATCTTAATGAAGATGATCTGAACTGAAAAATAGAAATTATAAGCATGATACACATACATGTATATATAGGATTTATGCAAAAAGAACGAACCTATTTCACTGCGCAATATTTTAATAAGAACAAGCAATAGGAAACTCCAGCTAAGTCACACGCATTTACTCACAGTAACTTTTATTTCCTGTCTTACAAGTGTTTAATGTGGCCTCCACCTTCAGTACGGGCGATATCAATGCGATAAAAGAATTCCTCCCAGACGCATATCAGTATGTGACGAACCCCTGAGTTGATCGCTGTTGTTATTCAATGATTAAGATCATCGAGGTCAGTGGGTAGCGTTGGAACATAAACTCGATCTTTTACATATCCCCCACAAGAAAAAATCACACACATCGAATAACAACAGCGACTAACTCAGTGCATCGTGATATGCTGATACGCGTCTGGGAGGAATTCTCTTATCGCGTTAATGTTGCCCGTGTTGCAGTAGGTGGCTTCATTCGGTTCATTCTTTTTCAATAACCCAGTATATATATATATATATATATATATACGCACAAACGTAAGGGTAACCAAACGTAATTGCATACATGAATGATACACATTCATTTGTGTATATTATAGAGACGCCATTTGCAACAGCACCAAGGATACCCGAGAAAGTAACACTAAGAACATTACAGAACCGACAACAGCAGCACAAAAGGGAGAAACCACTTCGACAAGCAACAACCCACCCGATCTAGCCATTCCCGAGACTGATCCACAAACCACCATAGAAGCAAACAAAGAATGGAGGGGAATCCCCGAACGAAAAAAACGCATAGATGATACCATCCCAGCTCCTCCCTACAACACAGAAACACGACCACCATCAGCATCACACACCATACAAAATCTACCTTCGAAAACAATAGTAAATCTCACTGCAATCAACACAAACAGTGAACCTCTAATGAAATGCATGAAATACATCACGCCAAAAGATTTTCTGTGCACTCGCCTAACTCTCCACCTCATGTACATATACTCAGTATGTCTAACACAACCTTCAGTGACTTAAAAGAAAGCACCCCTAAAGCGGTGAGGAAGCTTCAACGAACAATAGCGAAAAGTCTATACAAAAATCTGTTCGTGGAAACTCCAACAGCCACCCATAAAAGAGAGGAACATCTCTTCCCCTTCGCGTAGCCCAAAAAGTAAGAAGTGCTCCACTTTTTTGGTGTTGCTCAAGTGAGGCTGCTTAAATGTGCATGGCCTGGGATCGTTTTGTGAAGAAATTGCACGTGATAGGATAATGTCTTTATATGTTTTGAGATTAGCAGGTAAAAGTTCATGAAATCTCACCCAATATTAATGAAATAATTTTTTGGTGCTATTGCTCAGCTTATTTTAGTTGAAATTCCTCAGTTTTATTGAAAAGATCTGCAATATATTGAGTCATTGCAATCGAAGTGGTTCTTATCGCCGCAACATATGTTAAGTAAACTGCGCTGGACTCAAATATGAAGAAAATTGTGCGGTGACTTAAATAAAATTAAATTTGCGCCAAATCATTTCTCTCAACACCTACAAATTTGTTGTGTATGCACATATATGTATATTTATGCATCCGCACTCACAATCTCGCTCGAATATATAACCAAACAGACGAACACATAGACACACAAGCTTATGTGAGCATATAGGCATAGTAATGTGTATCAAATAATATATATATATATAATTTCATAAATGGATAGCCTTATTTTTTAATGCATGCAAATCATGAGCTGATTTCTGAGATAATGAAAACATATGGTAATGACATGTTATAAAAAGATATAACATTGAACGCAAAACACAAACAAATGCAATTGTGAGAATAATAGGGTCCTCTTTTTATGTCTTGTGGTCTATAATCAGTTTTTGTTTAACGATTTGATTATAGATTAGGTTTTGCGAAAGCGATAAAAATAATTCACAGACATAGATTCAAACTATTTTTACTATAACAAATGAAACGTATTGCATGAAAGCAACTATTCTATTGAAACGACAGCCGGTTACTTTTGCCTGTTTATTCTATTATATATGTTCACTTACATTTGATTCGTTTTCTGTTTTTCCTAGTCACAAAATGGTGAAATGTAAATGCAGAAAGATTATATTCAAATGCACATCTATTTTTAAATTTAATGACTCAGTCTCAAATGAAGATAAAACCATTTACATATATCCGACATACTTGATGACTGCAGCTTAGAAATGCATGTTAACTGTAACTGACGCATCTCTTTAATTTTAAAAAGCAAGCATTCAGTATTACACTAAATTTCACGAAGCCACATGATGATAAACGTTATTCATTTCAGAAAAAAAAAAATAAGGATGCATCGTATATAAATGCTTAATAAAACCATAAATTTCTGAATGAAAAATATCAGAATAAAATATAAAATTTATCTCACTAGTGTTTCATTCGCCTATGAGTAAACTGATTTTGACATTTTGTTGATTTAATATTGTGTGGCGACTGAATTTTTAAAAAGTATTATGGTGCTTGCATTACTTTTAATTACTCGCATTAGAATCAGTTTTTGTTGACATATAAGTTTACATTATTTTCTAAATTAATTTCTGTTTAAATTTCCAGTGTTGTGCCTTGCGCATTGTTTTAATGCGCAAGGCACAAAAGTAACGTAAGATTTACTTTTGTTTCCAAGAACCGTTTTATTTTGTAATAGATATATGAAAGGGGGCACCAGTTTCCATACTATGATTAAATATTGCTGTGTCTTGCACAGCTATGGACTGAATATATTTGATGACACTGCTTTGGTCGAATTTACAAGCGACTATTAATTATTTCGTCATAAAATGAACGTAAAACTGTTATTACTAAATTCACCTATTGTACAACGGGATTCAATCTCAGAAAATGATAAAATTGCTTGATAACTTCACTTCGCAAAACAACAGTAGTAGTATGTATATTTCAAATTTTGGATGTACGGTTGTCAGGAAATATATCAATCACGCGACCGTCCTGTAGAACATAGCATTGTAAATATTAAAAAATGATGTATTTAGAGAGGTAGTCAAACATAATATATATATAATGTACATGGTCTATACGATTAATCTTATCATAATCATTAGAACGCGCTTGACTATTTTCTACTTTACTATGACAATTCATGCCAAATAGATAATTTGTGTCTTTACCCACATTAAACATGTTAACTCTTTGTTTATCTTATTATTATTAAATTTAAGAATATAGAAACCAAATTATTAGAAATAGAATACGATAATTTCACTGTGTGTGTGGTATTTGCTAGACTTAGGAAATTATCTTATGCAGCAATGAATTCTTGGGTGATATTTGTAACCCGAAGATTGGATTACCCCATAATACATTAAATGTTTTATACTTTTTGTTCGGTCAATAGCTACTAGTATAAATAGTGGAAGGGTCATTACCTAAGAGGTTATAGTTACACTTAATATTTATATTAGTCATGTTCTCACTTATAATTTTCTTTATTGAGCCGTTTTCCATCTTTCTCAGTTGAAGATGGCCCTCTGTTTATAATTATTTTCCCAGTTTTGTCTAGTAAGGTAGGGTTTAGTTATATTACTGTTGTGCCTTTGATCAGACATATTGGTATTACTATTGTAGCTTTGATCAGTTAGATCATTATCAAGAATGTATTTGATTTCCTCTGTATAAATGCTGCATTGTGAGAGTGTACATGTGTCAGTTAAATATTGTTTCATTCACAAATGGTATCCGATAAATGTCCAATATGCCTGGACGAGCTTTGCGCAGCATACTACAAGTTTTTACACGAATCTAACTTTACTATAACTTATGTATGTGTGTGTGTGCATGCGTGCATGCGCGTGTGTGGGGGGTATAATTAGATAATAAATCATATGGTATATACCATGTAGCTTACCGGTAAAGCACGTTCACAGTGTTCGTTGTGTGTTTGGTTAATGAGAGAGACGGAAGATGGAAGATTCGAGAATTTTTGTTAATCACTACAATTGTTTCGACCCATTTAGCATCGAGCCCTCACTAGTGGGATACTTAACAACTGGTTTAAGAGCAACCGCAGGTGTAGATGTGTCTCTTCGGATGATAATTAGATATCACACGTTAAAATAATGACGTTCCGTATGGCGTCTTCTCGGTTTGTGTAAAGAAAAACAGCAAATTATAGGATATAGCTTCATGTACATAGAAAATGAATAATAAAAATAATAAATACAAACAAGAAATATATACACAATACAGCGAAAGACGTATTAAATATAACTGTTAACGGATATGGATGTATAAACGCCCTCCATAAGTTGTATGGCGCATGTACACTCTGTCATACAAGCATACACGAAGACATAAGCATACATACATGTGTTGTTTAGAGCACATACGTTCACATATCGAATTAAATAGCTACTTGTTGTTTATAAGAATGGGCGGGGGAGTTAGAGCTGAATTTAACTCATCTATAGCTTACGGTAAATTATGATTATTAATTAAATTAATGGTTGCTCAAATTCATTCCCACTGCATTGTACCAAAGTGCATTTATATACATGGAAGCAACTTCAGGTTCTTTCGGAAATTCTATTAATGTTCTTCTCATTGGTCCCCAGAATATACAGGGATTCCTCAGAGCAGGGTCGGCATATTCTGGAAATGACATTATATGGATTTGTGTGCCTTATTATAGACCTTATCTTCCTTAATTCGCCACACAAAATCGGCCAAAATGTTGAATGTCTCTTGTTAATTTTCTTGAATGTAGCGACATGGTAGCAATAACGATTCTTAAATCAATGTAAACATACGCCCCCTCCCCTTTTGTGCACGGTACATTTATATACAAGATTTGTTCTCATAAAGAGGTTCATCAATGGGCGTTTTGATTTTCCTCTGCATGAGCATTTATTATATTTATTTGTATACATGGCAGTTTTGACTTCATTTTCCGACATTGTTACCGTGTTTGTTATGACATAATCATTTCTACCTTCACAATTTGGCCGTAACAGGTGTTTTGTCATTGCGGTATACATCTTCATTCATGGTATTTTGATGTATATGTTTGTTTGCCATCCTTATTTATTCACCTCGTGAGTGATCGATGTTAGATTATTCGAAACAATTGTAGTGCTCAATAAAAATACTCGTATTTTCTATCTTCCGTCTCTCTCATTGACCAAATATGCCTGTGTGTTTGTGTGAGTGTGTGTGTGTGTGTGTGTGCCTTTATGTATGTATGAATGATGTTAAACAAGAATGTGCGTGTGTGGATGTGAAGAAGATTGTTAGCATTTAATTATTCCGCAACATATTTTTGAATTTAAACCCGAGTTTAGTAGTTCAAATAAATTAAGGAGAAAGTGAATACAAAAACAAAAGAAATGTTCCCATGCATTTTTTAAAAAATGCATTTATCAAAATTTTCATTAGTGCTTCATGCACGTCTATACTAATTTGTTATATTATGCATTACCATATACGCAAAACAAAAACTATGAGACGAAGGGGAACGAATATGGCGTTGGGCGGAAATTATTAGAATATTACACAAATTGGAAACTCTCCCTTTTTTTATTTAAGTATGGACACATTGTAGATTAGACATTAGATGAAGACGTGGCATGAAATTAAAGTACGCAGCATTTTCCCGACGCATATGTACTTATGTGTCAGGATTAGTATTTCTTGTATCTTTTGTGATGAATTTCTTTGGGCTGCAGCCATGTTAGAACACCGATTTGAAGGTTTAATCGAAAAGTATCGATTCCAGTGGTCAAGTGGTGGTTGTGGTGGACAAACACAGGCACAAAAACATACACATGGTTATATACATATATAGATATGCACATATTTATATGTATCTCTCTGTCTCACTATATATGTGTATATATACATATATATATATATCTTTCGCTCCCTCCCTCTTTCTCCGTCTCTCTCTTACTCCCTCTCTCTCACTCTTTCTCTCTCTCTCTCTCTCTCTCTCTCTATATATATATATATATATATATATATAATGATATGTAAAGGTAAGGTTCAAGGTTCCAGGTGTAAGGAGATAGTAAGTTTCGAACATCTGTAGAAGGTATAAAAAATAACCTTCAGGAACAATAGTGGCTTATTGACGTAGAAGGTTGTAAGTTCCCTCCATATCGAAGTTCGGTACGCTGAAAAAAATTGTTCTATAGTTGACGGTTATCAACTGGTGTTGCTATGTATGCGAATGAAAATTCTAATTTAGGGAATGAAGCAGGTAAAATCCAGGCTACATATCTTTCCTAGCTAACAGAAGCTCGGAAGTAGTAATTACTCAACAACGGGTACACCACTAGCCACTCATCAGGCCGAAGATACTTCAGTTAAATGAAGATTGCATTGTCGTCAAGGGATCTCTTTATCCCTCATTCTGAGGTTCTGCTAGCTACGAAGCATATGTAGCCTGGATTTTACCTGCTTCAGTTCCTAAATTAGGATTACTTTTATATATATATATATATATATATATATACGACGCGCTTATATGTCTGTATATGTATTCATCTATCAACATGCTGAATGTGCATAAATGATTGATAGACCAGTAACTGCTATATTCGTCCTGATATAACCACTTTTGTGGATATGCTGTGTTAAAATCTCAACAGTTAACAGAGGGAAACGTAAACAAACCCCAGCCAACAAGTACACCGGAAGCATTTTCGCCATTTGGAGCTAGTTGCATATCTGGGTGAGAATACTTAAACTCCGATATAGGAAATATGAGTAGGATATTCACTAGTGATGCAACTAGCCACCTTACTGTATGTCAATCGGTATACATTGTAGAAGAATTATTAAATCGAAACAGTCATCGGTGTATCATACATAATAGTGAGAATTTACAAAAAAAAACAAAAGATCAAGACGGAAGTGTAAACAACAAACGGATGTATTATTTTAACGCTTGGGAAGTGAGGAAATATTTTACGTTTCGAGCCTACGCTCTTCGACAGAAAGGAACACAGAAATAAACTCTCTCTTTTACTCTTTTACTTGTTTCAGTCATGTGACTGTGGCCATGCTGGAGTACCGCCTTTAATCGAGCAAATCGACCCCATGACTTATTCTATCGGTCTCTTTTGCCGAACCGCTAAGTTACGGGTACGTAAACGCACCAGCATCGGTTGTGAAGCGATTTTGGGGGGACAAACACCGAAAAACAAATATATACACACATACATACATATATAAATATATATATATATATATACATATATATATATATATATATATATATATATATATATATATATAATATATATATATATATATTTACATATATACAACGGGCTTCTTTCAGTTTCTGTCTACCAAAACCACTGACAAGGCTTTGTTCGGCCCGAGGCTATAGTAGAAGACACTTGCCCAAAGTGCCACGCAGTGGGACTGAACCCGGAACCATGTGGTTTGTAAGCAAGTTACTTACCACACAGCCACTCCTACGCCTACAGGGAGAGAAAATAGAAAAAGATTTAGTCGCTAGCGATCTATCATTGCGAATGCCTGACACGGGAATCACACAGGAGAGCTAGTTAGAAGCGGAAATAATAAAGTAGTGGTGATTCCAAAACGAAGGTGCGCGTGAGTGTGTATGTGCGTGTGGAAGGGGGATGGTGACATTGACGTGCGCGTGTGTGCATGTGTAGTTGTGTGGATGATGGTGTAGGTGCTGGGAAGTGGTCAGTGCTAGTCTGTGCGGGATGGTATGGTGAAGTGTCATATGGTATGGATCATCATGTCGCTCACATTTGGTTGTGATGCATATGCCTTGTGTACTCTTATCAAACGGGTAGTCATGATGGGTATACTGAGCTTTGTATATTATGTCCTAGTGTCACTTTGATTACATGTACAGCATTCACACGCAATAATAATAATAATGATAATAATAATAATAATAATTATTATTATTATTATTATTATTATTATTATTATTATTATTATTATTATATACTGGGGCTGCTGCTGCTAATGATAATAAATGAGGCCCCTGTATGAAGATTAGTGGTTAATTTTTTTTTTAATGAAAACTGAATAATAATTTAACTTTACTTGAAAAGAAAATTTCTAACAGTACACCGAATCGCTTGTACAATGGTTATACTGGAAGCGCGCCCGTCAGGAGGCTGCCTGCCTGATGTCGAAAAATTTTCAAATGGCAGAATATTTTCCCCGAATACGAACCTGGAAGGTCACTTAAACAGGATTTGTCCCAAATTAAGCCCCCAAAGTTCACCACCACAACGACCAGAAAATCAAAAGAAAAATTAAAAGAACTAAATGGAACCGGGAAGAATATAAAGAAGTAATATATGCTTATTACTTTGCATTAAGTAGGCCAACCCAATAGAAACACACCGCAAACTCCTACAGAATTTGGAGGAGCCGGAATCCAGCTAGCAGACCAAACCTGGATGAAAACAGATTAGCAAATGTTAGAAGAGATATCTTCAGAAATACCAGACTCACAGATGCAGAATTAACCTCTATTAAAAAAGTGGTAGAAAATGACCTAAATGTAAGTCAGGAAAGAAATAACGAAGCTGAGGAGAGGAATGTTGGGCCACAAGCATTGACTTAAAGGCGACCATCTGCCGAAATGACTCAAGATCCTGAAGAAAAAGGAAAACATAATGAACATAGAAAAAACAGCCCGGAAAATGATGTCGAAACAGAATTTGAAGACCACACGTTTGTTGAACAACACAGAAAACCTATCATTGAAATGAAGCAAGAAGTTCTGAATGAGCTTGCAGTTGTAAGGCATACAACTATGAATGATAGGGAACCACTCCATAAACTCTCAAATGCACATCAACATAAAACACAAGAAATCATACAACTAAAACCCGATCTTAATAAATTAAATGAAATTATTTACTCTGTCGCTAAGGTAATCGAAATACGCTGTTTAACTCCCAAAAAGCCAACAATACCAACTTCGAAAAGAAAATCAAACTGGAGGAGTAGAATTGAAACTGAAATTGAATCATTGCGCTAATCTCCGGAAATGATGTAAGATCAAGAAAAGGCAGGAAGTTTGTGAGAAAATATGGACACTCAACAAGAGAATAACTAATGTCAGCGAAAGAAACACTTAAACAAAAAGTTCAAGCAAAAGAAAAAATAACCATTAAAAATCCACGCCTAATGGAAGAAGTTGAAAACTTTTGGAAGGGGTACTGGAGTGATGAGAAGCCATACAATGAAAATGCAAAGTGAATCAAACGCACCGAAGATGACTACAAAAATCTGCAAGAACAGGTATGGGATTACATCTCAATCGCCGACCTAAGGAGGGCACTAACGAAGGCTCATAAGTGGAAATCCCCTGGTATTGATAGAGTACCAAATTTCTGACTCTCATCACTCTCATCCGCACATAAAACTATTATAATACTATTGAATAGTAAAACTATTCAATAGTATTATGAAAGACCAGGAAAAAGCACCCCATTGGATGGCTAATGGTATTACTTAACTCCTCCCCAAAATTAACAAAACGAAAGACCCAAACAACTACTGGCCTATAACATGTTTATCTACTACCTATAAGATTTTGACATCTATTCTAGTAGAGAAAACATATACGTTTATGGAAGAGAATAACCTCTTTCCCACTGAACAAAAAGGATGCAGACGAGGCTCATACGGATGCAAAGATCAGATCCTAATTAACCGCATGATCCTTGAGAACTGCCATAACAAGCGCAGAAATCTCAGCTCTTCATGGATTGATAATAAAAAAGCCCTTGACAGCATACCGCATTCGTGGATTCTGAAATCGCTGGACATTTTCAAAATTTCTCCTGTGATTTCAAATTTTTTAAAGTATATGTCACTATGGAACACGAAGCTCCAATTATATAATTCTAATGGAGTATTGCGCTCAAATAAAAGTAGCATAAACTGTGGAATTTCCCAAGGTGACTCACTTTCACTACTAATTTTCTGCATAGCACTAATACCACTCTCAAGTGAACTGAATAGAACTGGATATGGCTACAAAATTGACAACAGGAAAATAAGCCATCTATTTTATATGGAAGATTTAAAGCTATATGGCAAAAATGATGAAGAGCTTGAAGGATTATTACATACTGTGAAAGGATTCAGTGATGATATCGGGATGGAGTTTGGCCTTGAAAAATGTGCGAAAGCCACTTTTAAGAAAGGGAAATTGGTAAAGTTAAGTTCAATAGAATTAGATGTCGAAACAGTAATAAAGGAACTTGAGCAGGAAGAAACCTATAACTACCTAGGAATAAATGAAGGCTCTAGTATCCAGCATGCAAGCATGAAAGAGGTTAGGAAGGAATGTTATAGAAGAGTTCGAGCAGTCCTGAAATCTGAGCTGAATGTATATAATAAGGTGTTAGCCATAAATTCCTTAGCAGTACCAGTTGTTCTTTATAGCTTCAATGTGCTTAACTGGAATACCAGTGAAATAATGAAAATTGACAGAAAACTCCGCAAGCTACAGACTTGTAATAAGATGCACCATCCAAAGGCAGAAGTGGATCGTTTTTACCTTCCCAGAGCTCAGGGAGTTCGAGGTTTGATCCAGCTTGAACTTACATACACAACTACCACAATCGGACTGGCCAAATACCTTCAAGCAACCAACGATTGAATGCTAAAACTTGTTGAAAAACATGAAAGACTGAAAAGACTTCACTCTATTCTCAAAGAGAGCAAGAAATTCGCTGCTGATCTCTTAGATACCCACCAGATTGATCAGGCTGAAGGAAATGCTCCAACTGCAGCTGCAAAGAAAAGAAAATTAATTGCAAAGAAAAAAGCACATGAAAAATTAGCTAGCTGATGGGAACTGAAACCTCTCCATGGCAAGTATGTGGCCCGTAGCAAACGAGCGCTGATGTCGACCAGAAACACACGCACCAATTGTAACGAAGCTCAGGGCTAAAAGCAGAGAGTGAAGGTTTCATATTAGCTGCTCAAGACCAAAACTTATTAATCCGGAACTACCAAGCCAATGGGATAAAAAAATGGAGCTGACCCAAAATGCCGATTCTGTAACCATGAGATTGAAACAATAGACCACCTAATCTCAGGGTGTAGAATCTTAGCACCTGCAGAATATAAAGCACGGCATGACAGAGTCGGCCAGTATTTACACTGGACAATAAGTCGGCATTATAAAATCAAAATCGCTGACAAATGGTATAAACACCATCCTGAAGATGTGACTGAGGAAGAAAATGTGTCGATTCTATGGGACTCCCCCGTACAGACCGACAAGACTGTAAAAGCTAATAAACCGGATATTATTATCAAAGATCAGACAAAAAAATGTTTAATAATTGACATGAGTATTCCTTGCGATCACAATATAGCGACGAAAGAATTTGACAAGATTAGTAAATATAAAGACTTGCTAATAGAAATTGAAAAAATGTGGCATCTCAAGCCGACTACAGTACCAGTGATTGTAGAATCTCTAGGAATGATAAAAAAAGGTACTGAAACCTATTTGAAAATGATTCCAGGCTTACCATCCCTACAGGAAGTGCAATAAATCGTATTAACTGGAACGGCTCATGTACTGAGAAGAGCATTATCGTTGTGAAAACAACACCCATCCATTTTGCACGTGTAATCTGGGAATGCATACAATGAGCTTCTCTGCCCTAGGTGTATGGAAAAAACTCAGCGAGAAACGGAAGAAAATTTGAAGAAAGAAGGAAAAAACTTAATAATAATAATAATAATAATAATAATAATAATAATAATAATAATAATAATAATAATAATAAACACTACAAAATCGGCTCTCCTGCTTACTGGTATGAACATCGTCCTGGGCCATTCGTTAAAGGTAAAAATATCACTATCTTCTGGGATTTTCCAGTCAACTCTGATGCAACGATCCAGGCTAATCGAATTGTAGACTAAGGGAAGCAAGTGTTCTCACTGATAAATATATATCTGTCAAGGAATTTGACAAACTAAATAAATATAAGGCCCTGGATATTGAAATAGAAAAGATGTGGCATCTTAAAACGAGACTTGTTCCTTTTATTGAAGCTGCCCAGGTTATGATAAAAAAAAAAAGGATGTCAGAAACATTTAGGTAAGATCTCTTGAGAACTATATCTCAGGGAAATCCTAAAGATAGTGCAGACAAGTACTGCCCACATCGTTAGATAAACCCTGCCTGTGTTGTATTACATGAACATATTTCGCTACTTCCCGTACCCAAGCTTTCAGTAACATCCTTTACTCGCCCCCAAGACACTGGGTGTGTCTCGGCAAGTGACTGCGGATTAAAAGTAAAGAAGAAGAAGAAGAAGAAGGAGAAGAAGAAGAATATTAATAATAATAATAATAATAATAATAATTATTATTATTATTATTATTATTATTATTATTATTATTATTATTGTTATTATTATCATTATTATTGTTATTATTATTGTTATTATTATTATTATTGTCATTATTATTATTTTTTTTTCCTTCTTTCAAATTTGCTTCCATTTCTTGCCGAGTGTCTTCCCGACTCCTAGGGCAAAGAAACTCATAGTATACATTGGTAGGCCATTAAACCAAACTCAATAGTTCGTTCATTTTTTTTTAAGTTAAATTAAAATACATGAGCAGCAACAGTTCTCACATCGACAATGCTCTTCTCAATACGTGTGATGTACCAGTTAAGACAATCTTTTGCACTTCTTGCAGGGATAGTAAGCCAGGGATCATTCTCATATAATTTTCGGTTCCCTTCTTTATCATTCCTAGTGCTCCTACGATCACTGGTATTGTAGCCGCCTTGAGATGCCACATTTTGTCAATTTCAATGAGTAGGTCTTTATATTTTCTGAGCTTGTCAAACTCTTTCGCTGAGATATTATGATCACAGGGGATGCTCATGTCGATCAATAAGCAAACTTTTATTATTATTATTATTATTATTATTATTATTATTATTATTATAGCTATTGTTATTGTTATTTTACTTTCTTTATTGGACACCAAGGCTGAACGCAATAGGTAAAGGTCGATACACAGACGAGGGACAGTGAGATTAAACATGTAAAAAGCATAGAAAAGCACAATTATTAAGGAGATTAAATCATCAATGTACTTCCCTAGTATGGAGAGCTACACTGAGAGGTGACCAAAGGAAATTCACACAATTTGGACCCCACTAACAGCAAAACACCTCAGGTAGGCACCCCTCTCTTCCTCATTCAATCGGCCTACAGGCGCGCACTTAGATTAGGCCCATTCACACGGGCCATACTTACAATATTCACCCACCTTTCAACAATCTTACTGGGGGACATCACCTCCTTCTCCGGCCTCACTTCCCTTTCCAGGTGGAACCTGAAGAAATCAGTGAGACATTTGCCGATGAGGAAGGTACCCGTCTTGAACACTTTCAATTTCGTCCACCGCACCACCTCTAAAACAATAGTCACCAAACAGACAAAAAATTCCTGTTCTTCCCGACCCAAGGAAGGAGGCGAGGCGATGTTCACGATGGATTCAGACGATAGCCTAGTCCGTCCTGTACGTGACAATAACTGTTCGACAAAGCTCCACAAGACAGAAATGCCTGGACGCTGTACGAGAGCATGCAGAATAGTTTCATCGGTCCGAGTGCATCTCGGACAAGCCCGTCTGACTGCACACCCGTATCTGTAAAGCTTATGGCGAACCGGAAGAGGCCCCCAGTAGCACTGCCAGGCTAGGGGTTTCTGGAAGTTATCCATAGGACCGGGCCCGAAAGTCCTCCGAAGAGACCAGTCAGTTGATCCCTCCGACGCCCTAAACTTCTCCGAGAACGTTGTTACTCTTGATCTCCACTAATCACTTATAGAACTCTAAGGTGGAACTTCCACCGACCGCATTAATCAACTGGTCGAGGGCTTTGAACGCTTGAACACACCCTGGGTGCCAAGTGCCCTGTCTCGGTCTACATATGATCCAGGACTGTCGCCCCGTCAAGAAGACAAGCTGCGGAAAAGCGCGTCCAACAAACGGCAACTACACCTACTCACCGTTAGGGTATGGGTGGAGGTATCGCAGCCTCAATGCATGTCTGTAAATCATCAGCTACCGCATGCACAGTCCTCCACGCAACGGGTGCTGACAACAAATGAACCGTCTGACCAATAGTACCTGTCCCTTCCCTAGGAAGCACAAGAGCAAGCGCACCAGCCCGTTTAGCCACGAAACGGGGCAAGGGATGACAGTCAGGCGGTAGTATATGATGGATGCGATGTACACATTCGCCATCTCCGCCCGACCTTTCAGAGATAGCTTTCTCTCTGTCCATTTGTGGGTGAGACTGGCCACTTGGAGGTCGGGACCGAACCGGACCTCGAGCAACTTAAACGGTCCTTCTATCCAGTGCCTCACAATGCTGTAGGTCGGCAAGGACCTGCCTCTCCAAAAATAATGATGATAATAATAATAATAATAATAATAATAATAATAATAATAATAATAATAATAATAATAAGAGCTCCGAAACCTATCCACAAACATCGAAAACAAGGACATCCTATGGAGCCAAAGTTTTACTAACAAAGAATTGGACTGTATCCGAGTAAGTAATACAAATTGAAATTTATTACTATTTTCGAAACGAAATGATGTATTTTGACTCGATATCATCTCCACCTCTAACGCAACACATGTAAACATGCGTGAAACATCACGATCATCTCCATCCCCAAACACCATGTACAAAGGGACTACGAAGAAATTAAATGCCACCGATACTATTCAACCCAAGAATAACAATCGAGCGGTACGTACATTAAACCTACAACAAAAAATGTACGAAAAACTACACATGTGAAATAATGTGACAACAGAAATAAACGGACCGGTACCCTACGAAAATGACGACCGTCAAAATAATGGGCCGGACGTTGTACCTCATGTCCCGCAAATAAAACCCAAAAGACGTAAATGGACACGTGAGGAATACATTTCTATCTTACACGCATACTTCACAGCAGTACTCTACCCATAAAATGAAAATACAACAACACATACGTATAAAATATGGAAGGAAAAATAATAGAGATTTAGACTTGGATACAGCAATGAACCCTAATAAATTAGCTAACGTACGAAGATACATTCTCAACACAAAAAAAATATCAGAAATAGAAATAGAACACCTAAAAGAAAACATACACCAGGAAAATGTAGATAGAAGCCACATAACAATGCCCAATAATATAAACACTGAAACTGTAAAACACGAAGACAAACGCAACATTCCCAACAAATACGATGTAAACAACGAAGGGGAGCCTAATGATTATGATAATATAAAAAATAAAATAATCAAAGAACTAAAAACCACAGAGCTCAAAATGGACCACCGACCATACCTCCCAAGAATAAAAATAAACGCAATAGCAACACCAATTATAAACAACATAAACCTAGCCGTCACTGAACTAGCCACTGAAACAAAAAAAAGTGATATCACTGAACTAAATGACTTGATATACGCAGCAGCCACTGCAGCCACAAAAGAAGCTGGATACTCACCCAAACCCGCCCAAACAGGAGTACCACCACCCAAACAAACCCTGTGGATAAATAACATCCAAAACAAAATAAAAAAAATTAGAAAAGACCTGTCGATTCTTAATGAAATCAGCAAACAAGCAACGCTACTGAGCAACAAAAAGAGAACAAAAATGCTCCGCAAATATAACACCACAGAAAAAGATTTGCCGGAGATAAAAGAAAAGCTGAAGCAAGACATCCTTGCCAAAGCTCAAAGGATCCGCCGGTACGAGAAACGCCAACGCTTCTTTGAACAGAACAAAAAGTTCAACTCCGACCCCAAAAAGTTCTACCAAGAACTGGGCAAAAATAAAATAGAAGTCACTGCAGCACCAACGGCAGAAGAATTGGAAGAATTCTGGGGAGAAATATGGTCGGCGAACGAACCACCAAAAAAAAAGGAGTATCAAAATAACAAACTCGGCATCTGAACAAACTTGGACCCCCATAACAACTGAAGAGGTCACACAGGCACTGCAAAGACTAAGCAACTGGAAGGCACCTGGGCATGACAAGATCCCCAACTTCTGGTTGAAATATCTAACAGGAATGCACAAAAAGCTGGCTGAAAACTTTAACAACGTACAAGCAGAGCCAGAGACAATGCCTGAATGGCTCACGAAGGGGAAAACCATCTTAATTCCCAAATCAAATGAAACAGAAAAACCAGAAAACTACAGACCAATAACCTGCCTCCCTACTATGTTCAAGGCATTTACTGCAGTGATATCACAAAGGCTGAACAAGCACCTGGACGAATACAAACTGTTCCCAGAAGAGCAGAAAGGATGCCGCAAAGGCTCATATGGCTGTAAAGATCAACTAATGATTTATAAAGCCATAACTGAAGACAGCCACAGAAAGAAGAAAGGCCTCAGTATGGCCTGGATTGACTACAAAAAGGCGTTTGATAGCATCCCCCACACATGGATCCTCGAAACACTAGCCATTAACAAAGTAGCACCAACAATCATAAAATTCATAGAGCACTCTATGAATAAATGGCAAACAGTCCTACACCTCCAAACAAAAGAGGGACTCATGAAAACCAAAGACATCCCCATTAGAAGAGGAATATTCCAGGGAGATACGCTCTCTCCACTCCTTTTCTGCTTGGCACTGTCACCTCTATCTGATATGCTAAATAGAACTGGATGCGGATATAAATGTTACGGCAAAACGATCAGCCACCTTTTATATATGGATGACCTAAAACTATACGCTGCAAATGACAAACAGCTGGAAACACTATTAAAGACAGTTCATGGATTTACCAAAGAAATAGATATGAAATTTGGATTAGAAAAATGCGCCAAAGTAACCATGAAAAGAGGAAAACTAGTTAAGAGTAACAACATCACACTAGATGAAGCAAATGAAATAAAAGAATTAGACCAAAGCCAAACTTACAAATACTTAGGAAACCATGAACTAGATAAGACACAACACACACAAATGAAAGAGAAACTAAAAAAAGAATATTATAGACGAGTTAGATCAATACTAAACACAGAGCTCAATGCTAAAAACAAGATAATAGGTATCAACACTTTAGCTGTCCCAGTTATAAGTTACAGCTACAATATCCTTAACTGGACACGAAATGAACTGACCAAAATAGACAGGAAAACAAGAAAAATAATGACAGGATCTAGGATGCATCACCCAAAATCTGACATAGAAAGACTATATATACAAGGTATAGAAGGTGGTAGAGGCCTTATACAGCTGGAAAACTACTATAAAATAACCACCATAGGACTGCAAAAATATCTACTTCAGAAGGAAGGAAAACTGATCCAGATAGCGGCAAAACACGAGCAAAACAAAAACTGTTCTCAGTATTTAAGGAAGCTGACAAATACAAACAAGAAATCATACCACCTAATAAACATGAAGAAGAAGAAGAAGAAGATGAAGAAACAACAAAAGCTACAAAAAAAATGAAATCCAAACTAAAAATAGAACAGCAACGAACCATGATAAAACGATGGCAAGAAAAGCCCCTTCATGGTAAATACTGGACTAAACTAAACGCAAAAGAAATAGACAAAGAAAAATCCCAGCAATGGTTGAGAAGCTCAGGACTCAAAGCAGAAACAGAGGGATTTTTAATTGCAGCACAAGACCAAAGCCTCCCCACCAGAAATTACCAAAAACATGTAATGAAAAGAAATATTACAAGTAACTGCAGAATATGTGGAGATGGACAAGAAACAATAAATCATATTATCTCTAGCTGCCCAGTCCTGGCTAAGAAGGAATATATTCACAGACATGACAGAGTTGGAACTTACATACATTGGAAGCTATGCCAACATTATGGAATAACAACAGAAAAAAGATGGTATAGGCACACACCAGAAAAGGTCACAGAAAACGAGAAAGCAACCATACTCTGGGATATGCCGATACACACAGATAGAGAAATTAAGGCCAACAGACCAGATATAGTTGTCAGAGACCATGAAGAAAAAAAATGCTTTCTAATTGATGTATCAGTACCGGCAGATGACAACGTGTCTCTAAAAGAAATGGAGAAACTCTCAAAATACAAAGACCTGGAAATAGAGGTAACTAGAATGTGGAATCTGAAAACAAACAATTCCTATCATAGTAGGTGCATTAGGCATGATAAAAAAATATTCAGACAAATACATAACAAAAACACCAGGACTTACAAACACATATAACATACAGAAAATTGCACTACTAGGCACTGCACACATCCTACGCAGAACACTTTCCATACAATAACCATCAGAGCATCACAACAAATCACAGCACATACCCAAGGCACACAGAGCTGCTCTCGGTAGTGAACTGAAAGCACGCTATAAAAATAAAAATAAAACTACTGAATAATAATAATAATAATAATAATAATAATAATAATAATAATAATAATAATCTGCAATAGGGTGAATGGAACCATTACCCTTATCACGAACAAATGCCCTAAAAGTGCCCAAACCCACTACGTGCTGTGGCGACAACACACACAAATCAAAGAGAAAAAAAAAGCTCAATGCGTAAAACAAGATATGTATCAACACTCTAGCCGTCCCATTTATAAATTACACCTACAAGATCTTTAACTGGACACTAAATGAACTTATCAAAACAGACAGGGAAACAAGAAAATAATAACAGGATTTAGGATGCACCACACAAAATCTGACATAGCAATGTGGTAGAGCCCTTATACAGTTAGAAAACTATTAGAAAGCGATCACCATATGACTACAAAATACCTAGTTCAAAAGCAAAGAAATCTAATACAAATAGCCACAAAACACGGACAAAACAAAAAGCTGCTTTCAATCTTTAAGGAAGCTGACAAATACAAACAAGAAGTCATACTACCTAACGACTATGAAAAAAAAGAAGAAACATCAAAAGCTGTAAAGCAACTGAAATCTAAAGTAAAACTGGAACTGCAACGGATCATGTTAAAACGATGACAAGAAAAGCCCTTTCATGACAAACTAAAGTCAAAAGGAATAGACAAAGCAAAATCCGAACAATGGCTAAGAAGCTCAGATTTCAAAGTAGAGATTGAAGGAATTTTAATTGCAGCACAAGACCAAAGCCTCTCTACCAGAAATTACCAAAAACATATAATGAAACGAAACATAACAATTAACTACAGAATATGTGGAAATGATATACGTAAGCATGACGATTTGGAAAACAGAACAGTAATGTGAGAATTACTACGTAGAATTTAATATAGATTTATTTTCCAAGGTTATTGCTCACTAACGACATTCCTTATTTCTCATATCCTAATCGCCATAGAACTTAGAAAATTAAACACTGGATACAACCGTCGTAAAGAAACGTGAAATAATTACTTGTGGCTGACATAAAGTTAAATGGTAGAAAAGAGAACAGTATACTCTTCTCATTACAGTGAGAATGTTTAGCAATAATTTCAACATGGAATTTGGTATTTCATATGTATAGGACCCATATGATTATACAAGTGTGATACTTTGAAAATAGAATGAGAAGATTAGGAGGGTGTATGGGAGTTGCCACAGGTAATGAATATAAACATGTAGAAATCTAAGAAGCTAATAGCATGTAGTAAGGAACAATGAAAGACAAAATTAAGAAAATATGTACGAAAGGTAGAGAGGAAATTACTATTCAAACACAATGGCATGAATACCGCCACAGCAACAAACTCAAAAGATGTATCCACAATTAGATGCGGCAGCTGAGTAATCAAACTCAGGAAGAACTTGGAAGGGAAAAAGAGATAGAATAGGAAAATGTTAACAATCAGCAGAACCTTTCACCTTCAGGCAGACCTTGACTGATCATAATGTAATAGAAAAGGCGGGGAGATGATTGATATATGTAGAAGATGATATAGATAGAAGAGACAGAGCGTTTAAAGGTGTAAATTGCGGAGAGATAAACTGGGTTTAAGATGTTTTGAAAACATTGCGTGAATGGAAACGATACAAATGGGTTTTGAGCCCTAATCGCTCCAGACTGAAGGTGGTTCAGATTTCCCTTGCTTCTGATTATGCTTCTAACTGTAACTAGCCGTTTTCTGGATCCAATATTAGCAATGGCAATTTTCTCCTTATATAATACCTTATATAATGTTTCCTCGTTCTATTGTTCGGCTGGAAATCCTTAAAACGGCTTTATTAATACATGCATAGTAAATGTGATGCATCTCTTTCACAAGTAATCTGACTCGTTACATCTATGCCTGATCATTCGTCTGCATCTCACACATTGTGTTGTGAAAATTAACGATATCAGTATGAGGAGACCCACGAAATCCACCGTCTCCCTTGTTTATGATATCTCAATCTTCACTAAATAATCATCTGTGATGTACAAAAGAAGATAATTCTTAGTGTGTTCTTGGTTTTCATGTAACCCAGTAACCTACTTCCCGCCTTTGTTCGTGCATGTTGCGCACCAGCTGTATATTTCTTCTTGTTTGATTGTCGTCCCTCTAAATTCGAGATACGCTTCCATACACCCTTCTTACAGCTACCATCTGAGAACCTCTGCACACATTGCAGAGAGTCATTTGCCAAAAGTATATCAATCCGTAACAATCTCAAAAGATAAATTCTCCCTCAGTTTTGAATATAGCGACGATATCGCAATAAATTCCAGATTTTCTAATTGTAAAACTGGAATGAATATTTATTTCTCAAAAGCAATCTAACACAAATTTATGTTGTGCCCAGCCAAATATATCCGCTCCATAAGACTTTCAAAACATATAAAGTTTAAAATACTTATACGAATTGCATATAAAAAAATAACAGAATGAGGAAATCTTTAGTTAAACGTAAATAGCTTTGAGCAGGCAGTGACTGTTTGTGTTGTTCAAAAATGGTCTATATTTCATGCTGTTTCCCTCTACACAGCTGAGATGAGTATCAAACGAGCCCAGATGCAGTTTTCTAAATCGCAAAAGGCCACCTATTTGATTTTAAGATAGAACTGTCTTTGGAAGCCGAGCAGTCGCTAGGTCCGTTCAAAACTACATATCTAAATCAATAAGTGAAAATATCGTACGTGCAGCTATAATATACACCGGTGCGAGTAACAGTTGTAATTTCAGTTTGTTTCCATACAACTTTATATAATATTATCAACATGCAGTAGCTCATATGAAATCAGTATGTTTATATAACTTTTCGTTTAAATTAAAATAGAAACTATGTTTACATTGTTATTAGAGCATATAAAAATATTTCAATTTTGGCATTCGAGCAATGAGTTTTGTTTCTGTGTAATGCCGGCTGAACCCATTTAAAGACCCTTTTTAACACGTTGGACATTCCAAATGGTAATTACAACACCGAATGACAAATGAGATAGGTGAAGGAAATTAAAAAATAAAAACTATAATCAGATTCATCTCAAAAATGAATGATAAATACATCTTACATCAAATGTAAAAGAAATGACTTTATACAGCTGTAACTGCTTTTGAATGGCAGGTAGCCAGATATATCATGTTATATCCACGAAAGGTTATCAGAAAAGGTTAGCACTTGTAACTTGGTGGCCTAATCAATAGAATTTGTCTTAAAATTCATAAAGATGTTGCGAAATACGATTTTTCATTGCCATGCATTTGTTCTGGAGTTGTTACTATCATGTGCATGTAAATAGGAATTTACTGTGACACCCAGCCCCGTTCAAGTTTTCACTTGATTTTATGCAACCTTTTTTTATTATTCGTTTCAATATTCCATTGTGATGCTTCATTTATGTTGGAAATATATGCAGCTGCATACTTACAGAATACACATACGTATGAGAATTGATTGAAGGTCTTTATTATATTCTCTAATAGGAAATATTTGACGGCAAGACGGGCTCAGTTCCAGATAAATATTACAGTTACTATATTTGACGTATTCCACACTGAGAGGTAAACAGTCCAATGACGTGACCGTGAAGCCAGAGGTTAATAACATATTGATTAATATTCTCCTCCTTGCTACATAGAATGGCATGCATTTCTGTTTCGTTGCTTATTCAATTTCTATGTGAAGCCATCTGAAATAGTACCACAACAAAAGTGTTATACACTGCAAATTATATTGATGTGTACTTTTGAAGAAAGTGGCGAGTGACAGACACTTTATTGAAAGCAGTTTTATTATATAGATTCCTTTGACAGAAAATTAGCATGCACAAATTATCGGTTTATTGGCACATGTTACATATAATGTATCTGAAACTAAAATGCAAATAACATGGTCATATATGGCAACAATATATTGAAGGGTATTTTTAGTTAACGACATACGATGTAACGGAGCACTGCCACTCAGCTGTCTTCGATATTAGTCAGTTTTACATAATCTACGTGTACATAAATTTTTATGTACATATAATGGTAAATGAAAATCTCTAAATATATTGTACTCTACAAGGAAATAAACATGGTTATTCAAAAAGAATGAGGTGATTTCATTACGCAATATTTTTATAAGGAAAAGCAATAGAAAACTCCAGCTACGTCACAAGTATTGACTCCCAATCAACTTTTATTTCCCCTCTTAGAAGTGTTCAATGTGGCCACCAACTGCAGCACGGGCAACATCAATGCGATAAAAGAATTCCTCCCAGACGCGTATCAGCATGTCACGATCCACTGAGTTGATCGCTATTATTATTCGATGTTTAAGGTCATCGAGGTCAGTGGGTAGTGTTGGACCATAAACTCATTTTTTTACATATCGCCACAAGAAAAAATCACACACGAGAACGCAGAACGCCTTTTGGGGAGGTCTCCTCACTTTGAGTGTAAATAAACAATTGAAAGTTGCCAGAACAACGACGCGACTACAGCGCCCCTGTGGAACCCATTCAAAACTTTGAAAATCCCACCACTACAACTTACCTTAAACAAACGATGACCAACGAATAACAACAGCGATCAACTCAGTGGATTGTGATATACAGATACGTGTCTGGGAGGAATTCTTTTATCACATTGATGTTGCCCGTGTTGCAGGTGTTCAGGAACTTCGTTAAGCGCGTCAGCAAGAGAGGCTGAGGCAGGATGCTTAGTATACAAGGCAGAATTAACAGTCACAGGATCCAATGGACAACCGAGCGTGCGGAAGTATGTGGGGGCAATGGAGGGCCCCTTCAGAAGCCGCTTTAATAACCACAAGTGCTCATTCAACATCCCAAGGAGTCGTAACGCCACAACCCTAGCTAAGCACGTCTGGACTTTCAAAGAAAGCTCCATGGAGTACGGCATAAAGTAGAAGCTCTTGGAATGATTCAAAACGTACTTCAATAGCGGCAGGAATTGCGGATTATACCTGGCTGAGAAGAGAGCGAATTTAAGACGTACCCAACACCCGAAGATTTACCTAAATAGCAGGAGTGAGATGTTTAATTAATCCTTGCCCGCGTGAAAAGAAGTAAATTCCATCGTACCTGCTAGCCCCACCGTGACTGCAACCACAGTTACTCTGCCTCGACCTTCCGCTAACAACCTTCAACCAATGCCCTCGGCAAAAAGAGTTTGACCAAATCACACACCAAGGCACCTATGTACACACACGCACACCACCCCTATCCCCTATAAGGCAGACACGCACACACCCTTATAAAGCAGACATCCCACAAAATAAACTGTTTCTCCCTCAAACACATCTCTTCACACAAATCGTACTCCCACCTATACACATTTCCCACACATAAACATTACACATCGTACACTAACATAACCCTTGCCACAAACACACACAAACGACTTTACAGAAAGAGGTCAGACAAATGAACACAGCTATATATACCTACACCCTTGAAAAAAGTTATACGCATGACACCGCTGCACATACCACACACCCCATCCCCACAAGAGCACCACATTAATAATATACACTTTCCCCACTCCAAGTTAACTCTTACCGGCTTCATAACACACAACCAAGGGACATAACTCCTAAACTAATCCTCTGGCCCTTTTTCCCAGCAACTACTGAGTAGTTGTGTTAATCCACCTTCGACAATAGAGAGCAGTCGCCATATTCCCTTCCATATTGGCTAAATCTAATGAGCGTGAAGTCTACTGACAGATATACGAGTGCTTCTTTTCCCTGAAAATGGTCTCTGAAACGCCTTACACGCCTATATATATATATATATATATATATATATATATATTAATATAAGGGAAGTTATTTCCCAGTCCACAGGGGAGATAAATTCAATTTAGTGGTACTAAAATGAATTTCTCGCTGTATAATATACATATATATATAGATAGGTTTAAGGGACAGAACCACCTTCAAGCAACTCAATCAAAATTGAATGACATTATCTATGATAGAGATATATAAGATTAGATTTTATCAACATTAATATCTACAATTACTATTCTGAATCATATATTTAATTATATAGACTACACGCGTTTCATGACTATATCTATCGGTATTGCAGAAATAGAAGGTTTCGAAATTCAATACCATATCAATCCGACTATACAGTCAATCTTCAGGCCTGGCTTATATAAAACTATTTTACTATATACATCATATATAAAGACATGGCAATCAAGATTGTACAACTAGAAATCGTCGAAATAATACATTATATAGGTTGTAAATAGTAAAATAGTTTTATATAATCCAGACCTGAAAATTGGCAGTATAGTCGGATTGATATGGTATTGAATTTCGAGACCTTTTATTTCAGCAATACCGATAGATATTATCTATCATAGATAATTTCGTTCAATATTGATTGAGTTGCTTGAAGGTGGTTCAGTTTCTTAAACCCATCTACCTATATATATGTATATAATACAGCGAGAAATTCATTCACTAAATTGAATTTCTCTCCCCCGTGGACTCGGAAATAACCTCCCTAGTATTAATAATTATTATAATAATAATATAATAACTAAAGGTAATTGTTAGTTTCGAACTCGCAATTAAGTTAGTTATGGAGAACGCAGGAAAGATAGAACCCCTAGATTGGAATTCATCATTGAAAGACATTACAATACCACCTAAAAAAGAATATATGTTTAAAGTAATAAATAACTTTAAAAAATTTTATTAACAGGATGAAATGGAAAGCATACTATTATAATACTAATACATCTAACACCAATGAAGTAGAGAGTAATAATTATATTAGCACAACATTTAAATCTAGAAACGAAGAATTCTTTCGATGATTCCTAGTTGTATAAATAGATTGATATGGTATTGAATTTCGAAACCTATTTCAGCAATACCGATAGATATATTGTCATGAAACGCGCGTATTCTATATAATTTAATATATGATTCAGAATAGTAATGGCAGATATTAATTTTGATAAAAGGTAATCTTATGTATCTCTATCATAGACAATGTTGTTCCATGTTGATTGAGTTGCTTGAGGGTGGTTTGGTCCCTTAAACCGATATATATATATATATATATATATATATATATATATATATGTATGTATGTATGTATGTGTGTATGTGTGTGTGTGCATGTATTTATGTATGTATTTATATATGTCTATCTATCTATAGATATATGTGTATGTATGTATATGAAGCGATTTGTAAAGCTATATATCATACGTATTGCGTAGATTTTATAAAAATCTAACATAACAAATATCAACATTTTAACTAGTCATATGCAAAAGGGTCTGCTTAATCATTTTGTATGTGAGGGTGTAGAGAGTTTTATGTGTACATGCGTATATTCAAGTATATAAGATATAGAAATATAAACTTAGAACCTAAGTAAACTGTTAGAAATTAATCATGTTTGTTATATACATTATGTACATTGACCACAAAACGTTTCTACATTTTTTATGTACATGTGTATATATACATATTTATCTGAAAAAAAAAGTTCATGTATCAATGCATCAACCAATCTCATTTAAGCTATATCTAAATGTTTCCACTCTATTCAACAAATCCCTGTTTCATCCCCTTTCATATACTCATTTCTGCTTGAAGAATATATATATATATAGATAGATAGATAGATAGATAGATAGATAGATAGATAGATAGATAGATAGATAGATAGATAGATAGATAGATAGATATGAATGTATGACGGGGCAAATTACAAGGTAGAGCTTTTCTTTTGGGGATAAAAAAGGGGGGCTGGTTTTCGATCAAAAGGGATCGTAAAAGGAAAGAAAGAGGAAAGCAAAAGCCCCAAAAAAGGTCGTGGGAATAAAATAAAAGGAAAAAGAAAAAATCGATCAATAGGGATTGTTATCACAGAAATGTCAATATAAAGTGTAAAGGGGAAGACAGGTGAGGTTTACTCGTGGAAAGAAAAGCCTACGGAAAAGACCACGGTAACCTCGGTCAATAAAGTCACATGTTACTTTTTTTTACAAATAAGTAACTCTATGTATTAAATTTTTACCGTTCATAGGATCATACTCAAGGTGGCTTCGTCATTCATACGTGCCATTCTTGCTACATTCACCCACCTTTTTTTAAATCATTCACTAGACAAAACTTGCCTCTCTACTCTCACTTTCCTTTTCAAGTGATACTTGAAGAAGTTGATGAGAGATTGACCAGAGAGGAAAGTGTTTGTCTCTAATCCTTTCAGGCGCGTCCACCAGATACATTCTTTTGGCATAGCCACAAGTATGATAAAAATAGCTCTTCCTTCCCGTTTGAAGGAAGGAGGCGTGACGATATTAACGATATACTCGGCTGATAAACCGACACGTCCCACACATCTCGGGCAAGTCGGCCCCGCGTTTCTCGAGCCATGGCTATAGAGCTTATTCCGAACAGCTAGCGCTTCTCGGTAGCACTGCAGGCCAGGGATATCTGGAAGTTGTCCATAGGTCCCGGCCCGAAAGTCGTCTCAAAAAGGCAGGTCAGGTATTCCTCGTCGACGCCCAGGTTCGCCCCAAGATCGTCGTCGTACCTCCCCTCCACTAATCCCCTATAGAATGCTTTGGTTGTGTTGAAGTCATTCAAGGTCGACCCGGGTCGGCATAGTTGCTTGAGAGCAACGCGACACTCGCGGTGCCATTCGCCCTTCCTCGGCCCCTTTTTGATCTACGACTGCAGTTCGGTCATGGAGACGAGCTGCAGGAAGGCGTGCCTCACAAACGGCGACCACACCTGTTCACCGTCGTCTACGTAGAGCTGGAGATGTCGCAGTCTCAGCGCGTGTCTGCTCATCATCAACCACGGCATGCCCAGCCCTCCTTTTAACGGGTGTTGACAGCAAATGGATCGCCTGACCATCGGGACGCATCCTTTCCACAAGAAGCGGAAGTGAATGCGTTCTAGTTTGGTGATGGTAGGGTCGGGACAAGGTACGACGGTCCGGCGGTAGTAGATGATGGACGCGATGTAAGTGTTCGCCACCTCCGCCTGACAGTTTTAGGGACAGTTTCCTCTCGGCCCATTGCCGGGCGAGAGTGACCACCCTACTCGTTATCTCGTTCCAGTTCTTCTCCATTTGGAGGTCCGGACCGAACTAGACCCCGAGGAACTCGACCGGGCCGTCTGTCCAGCTTCCCACGACGGAGGCGCTGGTGGACGGCATGGGCTTGCTTCTCCTGGTGCCGAGCTGCAAGCCCACTGAATTTTCCCGGTTGATTTTCGCTTCTGTCACCGCTCCGTAGTCTTTCAGTGTCTCGCCGACCAACTCGATGTACTCGTGGCTTGACACTATGACGATGACGTCGTCCGCGTATGCAGACACGCTCGTCCCGCATCCCAGTTCTCGCGGGATGCCCCTCAGAGTCGCCAGCTTCCGCAGTAGTAGCTCGAGAGTCAATACGTATAGAAGCGACGAGAAGGGGCATCCCTGAAGGACCGAACGTGCAATGTCAAAAGGTCTCGATAGATGGATGGATGGATAGATAGATAGATAGATAGATAGATAGATAGATAGATAGATAGATAGATAGATAGATAGATAGATAGATAGATAGATAGATAGATAGATAATAGACAGATAGATAGATAGATAGATAGATAGATAGATAGATAGATAGATAGATAGATAGATAGATAGATAGATAGATAGATAGATAGATAGATAGATACACACTCATATAAATGAAGTTCTTGCTCAAATTTACTGCTAGAATATATGCAATAGATTATGTTTTCACGTTTAAATATGTTATGTCTTTTTATCTTTCTATCTCTTTGATATAAATTCTCCATCCCTTGCGAAATATATGTACAATAAATTTGCATGACATTTCCAACATTTTACGCTTAGATGCATATATTTGTGTGTTTATGAAATTTTACCTTGTAGCCAAAATTTTGCATTAAATGTATGGTGTATCACAAGCAAAAAAGTATCGTGAAATATTATTGTAGTGAGATGCCAGTACTTTTTTTAGAATATTAAATCCATTCATTCATGAATTAATATATTTCCTCTTGAATGAATCATATCGACAATCTTTATTCTTTTAAGTTCCAGTGATGCACAAAAATCACAACTTTTTCATTGCTTCCAGCAAAAATAAATACACAATAAAAAGAAAAACATTGACTATAGCGAAACTAATAATCAAAATGAGTAGCGAGAGAGAATGAGTGTTTGTGTGAGTATGAGTGTTTGTGGCGCGTAAATTCCTCATTATAAAATATTATTTGGAAAAACTTATAGTTTTGAAACAGAGGAAAAAAAGCCAAAAGTGTGTTTTTTTTTAAAGTAAAACATAACTAAATAATATACCGCGAGTGGAAAACAAGACATTTTAAATAATACTTTAAAATCAAGAAACAATGAAAATAATAATCAATGGAATACAAAGCAGGTATTTAAAATGGAAATCAACCGCATATATAGAAATTATGTCGCATTGTGTTCAGCGCAGCATGAAATCGGTACAAATAATATTTTTCATTAGGTTATTCTTTTCTTGTGTAAACTCATGTCACTTATATGAAATATATACGATAGTAATATTTTATTATAAGTGAACTAATTACATACAGAATGCATATGGAGGTGCGGTCCGTAATTATGATAACAGTTTTACATATGCATGTATGATTCTGCATATTGTATATGCATATATATATATATATGTGTGTGTGAGAGAGTACGTGTGTGTGTGTACGTGTGTGTATAATATGTAAATATTACTATCTTATATATTTCATATAAGTGAAGGTGCATGGCTCAATGGTTAGAGCATCTGACTCACAATTATAGAGAAATTAGTTCGATTCCCAAACCAGCCTGTGTTGTGTTCTTGAGCAACACACTTTATTTCACGTCGCTCCAGTTCAGTCAGGTGTAGAAATAAGTTTCGACGTCATTGGTTCCAAGCTGTATCGGCCTTTGCCTTTCCCTTGAATAACACCGGTGGTGAGGCTGGTATGCATGGGTGACTAATGGTCTTCTTTAAACAACTTTGCGCGAACTTGTGCCTCGGAGGGGAAGCTTCTAGGTGCAATGGCATGGTCATTCATAACCGAAGGCTGTCTTTATATATATATATATATATATATATATATATATATATATATCTGTATCTATAAAGCTGAAGTTGTCTGTGTGCGTGTGTGTGTGTGTGTGTGGCAGGTTTGGTAGCCTTCAACTAACACTATCTCATGTTGACCAAAATTGAGAGTATGCTAGAAGAAGGCTTGCTCATCATTCCGTAGAAGAAAGAATTCAAGTCGGACCATGTTAACACCCAAAAATATTTACATCAAAAAGCAGTGCAGTTCGAAACTTGAGAGTGCAAGAGAGATAACTAATGTTAATAATTTGTCTAATAGAAAACCGTCTTTGTATGGGAGTTCGATTGATGCGGGAGGTTCTGTTCCCTAATGTTCGCTGCGTGAATGCACTAATTTTCAAGGTCGTCAACGAAACTTGAGCTTCCGTTTGCTTTAAATCTACAGGTAATTTTTTGCTCCATAATGTTAATAGAAGGAATATTAACCAACAATACCAACAACTGAAGTCGACATTACACATTTGCAGCACATTCAAAGCAAACTCGAGCATCGGCACAGTATACTTTTATTCATAGACTAGCTGAAGGTGACCCGCTCTACGCGCGGGTAAGAGTGTGGTTGTTACTTTCTGTTGCTTCCTTTCAGCACGTAAAATGCACCATCCGAACGTGGCCGATTGCAGCGCCGCCTTGACTGGCTTCTGTGCCGGTGGCGCGTAAAAAGCACCAACCGATCGTGGCCGCTGCCAGCCCCCCTGGCACCTGCGCCGGCGGCACGAAAAAAGCATCCACTACGCTCACAGAGTGGTTGGCGTTAGGAAGGGCATCTACCTGTAGAAACACTACCAGATCAGACTGGAGCCAGGTGCAGCCTTCTGGCTTCCCAGACCCCGGTCAAACTGTCCAACCTGTGCTAGCACGGAAAACGGACGTTAAACGATGATGATGATGATGATGATGTTTCTCTCTCCTTTCTCTCTCATTGTTTCCACTCTCTTACTCTTCCTTTCTCTCGGACTCTCCCTCGCTTTCTCTTACTCTCTATCTTTATCAATCTCTCTCCCATTTATAAACAACAAAAGATATTGAGTAAGTTGAGAAATAAAATATTTAGAAAGATCAATCATGAATATCAGGCAGTAACAACGGAAAGGTCTGCTTCAAGGCAGACAGCAAAACACTAACATTTAAAAGGGACAGACGAACTTGCGAGCTGAATAAAAATAATAAAATATTGGAAACCAAACTTTGAAGGGATGGAATGTGAGGATAGTAGAGTCACCATTTGTTAACGACGGACAGCAACGTTTTGACAGTTTAACGGCTGGCGTAAAATTTTGAACTTGATGTAAAAGAAAATCCCTAAACACTAAGTTTTGAAGTGATTCTTTCTCACGACAGTAGACTCATCATGGCAAGCATTCAACACTTCTTCATCATGGACGGCAACACATTGACGATTAAAAGGCTGGCGCAAATTTTTTAGCTTGATGTAACAGAGAATTCCTAAACACCCGCTCCTTTAAATTTTAATCCCCTTCCAGCCCCATTTAGACCCCTTTCCACATTTTGGTTAATATAACCCGATTTCATTCGGGTCTACTGGGGCCACATTTTATAAGATGAGGAATTTTGTCCTAGAGGTGACGCCTTTCATTTGAGGAACAAAATAGTTGTCATGAGTAATTTTGTCCTAGAAAATGATGATGATGATCATGAAGAAGAAGAAGAAGAAGAAGAAGAAGAAAGAAGAAGAAGAAGAAGAAGAAGAAGGAGAAGGAGAAGATGATGATGATGGTGGTGATGATGATGACGACGATGATGATGATAATGATGATGATGAAGAAGAAGAGGAGGAAGAAGAAAAAAACAGAGAAGGGAGAATATGAATGGGTGAAAGTATAGCTGTGATGGGGCTGATTAGTAATGGATTCTATGGAATGTAATATTTGTGTGTGTATATATTTCTTTTATTCTAAAGTTGAGGTATATTAATTGTTTGTCGTAGACCCGTTAAGAAGTGGCCTGTATTTTGTAATAAAGAGATTTTCTTTACTTATTCGTTGTCTCGAGGTTATATCGTCCCTAAATTGGTAGAGGGGGAAAATCCTGAAGTTTGGTGTTTTTTTGTTGGCGCAAGTATCTATGTGTTGGCTAAAAGCTATTTTTCTGCTTTGGGGAATTTTTATCTGGGCCATTCGTTTACGCAAGCCATTTTTTGTTTGGCCTATGCACTGCTCTTGACACCCGGAGCAGGTTAGTGAGTATATTAGGTTCTCCGAAGCACATGTGAAGTTGCTTTTCACTGTAAACCGTTGTCCCTGTTTGAAGGAGAACTCTGATTCCTCAATTAGATAGTCGCATATCCCGCAATTGGGTCTTCCACATTTTTTTACTGTCGGCTTCTGTGTTGAAGAGTGAATTCGGGCTTGTGTTAGGAGACTTTTCATGGATCTAGGCTGTCTTTTGCTTTTTATGATCGTGTGTGTTTGGAGGATTGTGTTCATTCTGTGGTCTTTTTTTAGGAGGGGTATGTTGTGGAGGATGTTGCCGAAGGCTTCGTTATTGAGAGGGTTGTGTGTGGAGATGTATGGTAAGGCTTTTGGTTGTAAGTTTTTCTTTGATTTGGGATGTCTCAGTTCCTTGATGTTAAGTTGAAGGGCACGTTGAATGCACTTGTCAATAAGTGAAGGTGGATAGTTCCTGGTGATAAGGGTATCTTTAGTTCTTGTAGTCGTGTGTCTCTGGTGTTTGCCTTAGAGACTATAGTGCATATCCTTTTTGCTAGATTGAAGGGGATATTCATCCTGGTGTGTCTGGGGTGGCATGAATTGAATGGAAGATATTGCTTAGAGTCTGTAGGCTTATAGTATATGTCTGTTTCTATTATATTATTAGCTTTCTTAATGAGGATATCGAGGAAGGGGAGTTGTTGCTGGCTATATTCCATCGTGAATTGGATGTTTACGTCCAGTCCGTTTAAAATTTCCTGGAATTCTATGAGTTTTTCTATATTTTTATGCCAAAGAATGAAACAGTCATCTAGATATCTCTTCCAGTTTTTTCTATGTAGATGGGGAAAGGGCTGCCATATCTTTCTAGAACCTTACGATACATTCAATTCATGCCACCCCAGACACACCAGGATGAATATCCCCTTCAATCTAGCAAAAAGGATATGCACTATAGTCTCTAATGCAAACACCAGAGACACACGACTACAAGAACTAAAAGATACCCTTATCACCAGGAACTATCCACCTTCACTTATTGACAAGTGCATTCAACGTGCCCTTCAACTTAACATCAAGGAACTGAGACATCCCAAATCAAAGAAAAACTTACAACCAAAAGCCTTACCATACATTTCCACACACAACCCTCTCAATAACGAAGCCTTCGGCAACATCCACCACAACATACCCCTCCAAAAAAAAGACCACAGAATGAACACAATCTTCCAAACACACACGATCATAAAAAGCAAAAGACAGCCTAGATCCATGAAAAGTCTCCTAACACAAGCCCGAATTCACTCTTCAACACAGAAGCCGACAGTAAAAAAATGTGGAAGACCCAATTGCGGGATATGCGACTATCTAATTGAGGGATCAGAGTTCTCCTTCAAACAGGGACAACGGTTTACAGTGAAAAGCAACTTCACATGTGCTTCGGAGAACCTAATATACTCACTAACCTGCTCCGGGTGTCAAGAGCAGTACATAGGCCAAACAAAAAATGGCTTGCGTAAACGAATGGCCCTGCACAGATCCCAGATAAAAATTCCCCAAAACAGAAAAATAGCTTTTAGCCAACACATAGATACTTGCGCCAACAAAAAAACACCAAACTTCAGGATTTTCCCCCTCTACCAATTTAGGGACGATACAACCTCGAGACAACGAATAAGTAAAGAAAATCTCTTTATTACAAAATACAGGCCACTTCTTAACGGGTCTACGACAAACAATTAATATACCTCAACTTTAGAATAAAAGAAATATATACACACACAAATATTACATTCCATAGAATCCATTACTAATCAGCCCCATCACAGCTATACTTTCACCCATTCATATTCTCCCTTCTCTTTTTTTTTCTCCTTCTTCCTCTTCTTCTTCATCATCATCATTATCATCATCATCGTCGTCATCATCATCACCACCATCATCATCATCATCTTCTCCTTCTCCTTCTTCTTCTTCTTCTTCTTCTTCTTCATCATCATCATCAACATCGTCATCTTCTTCTTCTTCTACTTCTCCACCTTCTACCCCTTAACCTTGTCACTAATGCCTTTCAGTATAACGCCTACGCAAATTCCATAAACAATTCCTGAATTGAACTGCGACTGCTGTCCGCCACTGACCATTCAAAATACGACCATCAAGGCATTCCCAGATTTCCCCACCCCCTCTTCACATCAGCCTTCTGCTTCTCCTACCCTACCAAGAACTCACAACGACCTCGAACACACAAGTGCAAACAAGGGAGTCAGAGAAAGGCAGAATGCCACTTATATCTGAACACTACTATAGAAATATTCCCTTAAAAAAACTTTTCTCCTAATTTTTCTAAATTTAATTATTTAATCGTTACAGTTGAAAAGGTCTCAAAATGACCGAAACCGGTACTGAAAGATTCACTATAAAATTATCTTAGCATTTTCTATTTTTGACTTGTTTTTTCATATATATCAACTCGTGTGTTCCTTTCCACCCTTATACATATATATATATATATATATATATATATATATATATATATATATATATATATATATATATATATATATATATTTTAACACTACACAATATATATATATATTTTAATACACAATATATATATATTTTAACACTACACAATGGAAGGAACTGATAGAACTTCAAAATGATGAGGATATAACTATTAAGGAAGCAGACAAGGGAAATGCAGTTGTAATAATGGATACATCATACTATAGAAATCTTGTAATTTCCTTGCTTGATGACGACCTACATTATGAAAAAATTACCAACTACACCCCACAAAAAATAATGAAAACTCTATCTTCACTAATTAAAACCCATGAAAAGGAACTAACAACCAAAGAGACTGACTTTCTAACAAACTTTAAATGAAATCCTAGCCTCTTCTATGGTCTACCAAAAATCCATAAAAGCCAAATTATAAATGAAACCATTACAAAATCACCTAAGACATACATACACACACCTAACCCGGGGGACCTAAAACTACGACCCATTGTAGCTGGCCCAACATGTGAAACACACAGACTAAGTCTATTTATGGACATCCTCCTGAAACCCTTCCTTAAACATATCGATAGCCATATCAGAGATGACTTAGATATGTTAAACCACCTCCCAAAAAAGCCAAGGAAGAAACAATCCTGGTTTCATTTGTTGTAGTTAACTTGTATACCAGTATACCTCATAATTATGGACTAGAGGCAATACAGTTCTGGCTGGACCAATTTCCGGAAGAAATACCAAAAAGGATCAGTAAAGAATTCATTACTAAATCAATTGAATTCATCCTACATAATAACCACTTCATGTTTGACAATACATTTTACCGTCAAAAATCCGGAATTGCTATGGGTACAAGGGCAGCACCAGTCATTGCGAACCTAACAATGGGCTACATGGAAATAATCATTTACCAGGAATCTTTATCAATCTTTGGAAACCCCCTTTCTCAATACATAAAAGAGAATTGGAAACGATTCTTAGACGATTGTTTTATACTCTGGAATGAAAACCCAGACGTGCAACAGAAATCAACATAGAAACTTTAAGAAAAGTTCAACACAACAACACACCTTCCCCGAAAATACTACCTTACATATCTACATACAACCCCAGAAACAAAGAAGCCTTCACCATCATCACCCAGAATTTACCAATACTTCATAAGGACCCCAAATTAAAGGAAATTCTAAACATACATAAAATCATTAAAAGCTACAAACAACCTAAATCACTTAAAAAGATTCTCACAAAGGCAAAATTGTTTTCTGAAATTACGGATGCAAAAGTAAAAAAATGTGGTAGATCGAACTGTGCAACATGTCCAAACCTGCTAGAAGGATCAGAATTCCTCTTTAAAGAGGGACAGAAATTCAAGATCAAATCTAACTTTACTTGTGCCTTTGAAAACATAATTTATGTCATTAAATGCTCGGGCTGCCACCAGGACTACGTGGGATCCACGGGACTAGCACTCAGACGTAGATGCACACTGCATCGACAACAGATTGCATTCCCAGAATAGAGAATGATACCCTTTAGTGAGCATATTGAGAAATGCGCAAAGCAACTACTACCACAATTTTTAATCTTTCCATTTTTACCAATGTGCTATCGGATCTTCAACACAAATTAGACTAAACAAAGAAACATCCTTCATTGAAAAGTACAAGCCCAGACTTAACCATGCCAACATACTGATACAGAGAAATTCACACCAAGGGAAAGGAAAAATTTTTTTTTTTAATTTTAAGCGATTATCTCCCTTACACCGGAAGAAATCACTCACTACCTCCCCTTATTTAGAACTCTTTTAAACATAAACATAAAGATAACTCTGTTCAAGATAAACATAACGTCGCAAGAAATTTGAAAAGCTAAACGCGAAACCGGTTTTTCTTCTAAATTATGTCATTGTAAGGAAAAACATTTTAATATTCTTCAGACATATTGACGCAAATATATATATTTTTTAACCTTTAAGCCTTCTGTAGTTTTTTCACTTTTTACTATTTTCTATATATTCAACCACGTGCTTTCACAAACCAACTTTCTTATCTATCTATATATATATATATATATATACATATATATATATATAAAGCTTGTATGCATACGTTGGTATTATTGTATTATTGTATATAAATGTTTGGTTCGGTAATAATATATTATTTGTATAACGGCATGTATGTTTATGCGCAGCTTTTTATATGGACGCTTGTGTTATATTGTAGGAATATATAGGACATAAATCATACACTTCACAGTCTGATGCACATATCCTCTCTTCTTCTTTGTATTAAAACCCTTTTCTTGATGACTGAATCCATTCCTCTAAACTGATATAAAATAACTTAGTAAGAATTAACAAATATATCTAGGATTTTGATATATAGAAGAAACAATCAGACACTTGTCTGAAAACTTCAGATGATTGATGAATAGAATTAAGCCACCAAGAATTACAATTAATCTGTCCCATCCATGCCTTGCTGAAATTCTAGCGTTAGTCCTTCCTTCTGGAATCTGTAGACAAATTGACGCTAGCTTAACGTGTTTTTCTTATGTGATTGTGAAGAGTCTCTTATGTAATACATATTATATAATTAACACGACTATACTTGTGTTCTGATTCATTCTTTCATGCATGGTATTTGATTTGCAATCCACACGTCACTGAAGCAATTGTAAACCATGGAATAAATGCAATGCCATCAGCACCATTATTTGTATACCATAATGTGAGAAAACCTTCCGGGTTAACTATTAGTTTGAAAGATGCTACTAATGGAGACAATTCGTTTATATATGTATGCGTGTGTGTTTAATAATAACCACAGTTTTACATTAAACTAATATATAACTCAATACCTTTGTTATAAATTTATTCTTTTACAAGAAAAATATTGAAAGGGACTTAAATGTTTCGGCCAGGTATGCGTATGTGTAAGTGTGTGAGAGTGTGTGTATGTGCGTTTGTGTGTGTGTGCGTGTATGTGTGTGCGTATGTGTGTGTGTGTGTTTGTGTGTGTTTGTGTGTGTGTGTGTGTGTGTGTGTGTGTGTGTGTTTGTGTCATGCTTCAAACAGCTTACAAGGCCGCTGCCATGAGCAAAACACAATTTACCAGTGGTTTCCAGAATTTAGACCAACCTCCTTCAGGAAAATCTACGACCTCTCGAAGGAATGAAAATATGAAAATTCATGAAATGACCTTGGAGGACCGTTACCGAACAATTGACGAACTTATTGATATGACTGGTGTGTCCTGGAGCTCCTGCAAACAAATTTTGAGTGAGGAATTACGAATGAAAAGTTGCAGCAAATCTTGTGCGTCGCTTGCTCATGGAAGATAAAAAGCAGTCATGACTGAATGTGTGTCGTGAACTGAAAGATCAGTTGAAATCTGATCCGGACCTTTTTTGGAAAATCATCATTGGTGTCAAAAGCAGGTGCAAAGGAATTTTCAGATGTGGAAGAGGTGAAGGAAAAAAAACGACAGAGGCGTTAAAAGGCATCATTTCGCAAGAATTCCAGCACTGCTTCAAATAGTGGAAAACCTGCGTGGACCGATGCATTGCTTCAAATGGAAAACACTTTGACGCCAATAAGAGTGTAAACATGTAAAACTAAGTGAGTAATATAATATTGCAAATTTCCAGTTTCTCTTGAGTACTCGGGACGTAGATAAATATTAAACAATTCAGCAGCAAAATATTATATGCAATACATCTCTAGGCAATTATTAATAGCATGACCCGAATTGTCATATCCAATATAATTTTCATCATCTTATTAATACCTCTCTTTTAGCAATCGTACAGATGTTTAGTGTAATGTGCATTTGATAATTGTACACTTTCAGATAATATCCCACATTTTAAAACAGCTCCATGTAGGATCAGAAACTGTAAGTAAAATCCAGTAATTAATTTATACTAAAACATCTTTTCGGTCGACTATACATATTTGTGGATATTAGACTTAACTGTTTACCCATTTAGAAATCAACAATCTTACACCTGGGCTCTTTTTAGTGGTGTCCATACATTAAAACCAGATTTTCGGTCATAAGATCACTCCGCTTCTCTTTCCATCACCAGCCTCCGAAACGATAAAAATAGAGTTATGGGTGGTAATTGGCATCATTCTGGGACATAAGTTTTCAATCAAGCAGATATAGACCCATGTAATAGATTCAAAATTAGGAGACTGTCAATGTGTGAAGGAAATAATAACAATTACCTTATCACCAATGTTGACATATTTCTTCTAAAAAAGACAATTCTAGAAAAATGTTACCTTTTTCAAACACGATATGATATGTTCCTATGAGCAAAATCCAAATTAATGACTCACGTTTGTTTTCTTTAAGAAATAAGAGCATGTTATAAAATACCTTTATGTATAATTCATCCAAATGCTGTTACCAGAAACGAAAATAGTTTGCAATATTCTGAGGAATGCAAAATAGGTGTCGTTATAATTGGGAGATCAAAATATTTTGATACGTGTGTACAGCAGTGGAAAACTCTTCATGAGATGTAATAGCTGAATCTAAGTCAAATCACGCATCGGCATTTTTATAAAAGGAAGGATATGTTTATAAGGTCGTTATGAAAAGATAAAATACCGTAGCTGCAATGTTTGCAATTAGGAGCGGTTTTGGAAAAGGCAAAACTGTGTTTATGCCAACAACAGAGGGTATTCTCATGGGACTTTTTTGTTTGGATAGAGTTGTAGTTTGTTATAACTACTGTTACTATAGTGACACTTCCTTTTCACAATCGATTATGCATCTTGTACAGGTGTCCCTTATTAATTTAAGCAATTCTTCCAATGCTTCCGTCACACATATTCTGTTTATTTGTACAGCTGTTGCATAATGATGCTATAGTTTTGTTTCAATCACAAGGTAGATTCATTCTAGAAATGTTTACCATATAGTGGTCCGTCCCATTACTTTTAGATTCTATTTAACTGACACTCCTTTATAGACATCAAATATGATGGAAGAAGGCCTTTATATTCATTCTATATTGATTATAATCAAATTTCATGTAATGCATATACCTAAAGTCGAATATTTTGCTTTTTTTCTATCATTAAATAAGATCTTATGTAATTGGTATATATAAATATATATATATGTGTGTATATATATACACACGCATACACACACACGCACACACACACACAGCCTAAACCACAACACACACCACCACACCACATACCACCATACTACATCACATCACACCACCACGCACACTCTAGTACTGACCTCTTCCCAGTACCCACACTATCATCCACACAACTACATATGCACGCACACACATCAAGGTCACCAGCCCTCTTCCACACGCACATATATGCTCTCATACACACACGCACGCACACCTTCGTTTTGGGATCACCATTACTTTATTATCTCCCCTTCTTCCTAACTCTGCTGTGTGACCCCTCAGTTCAGCATTCGCCATAATAGATCGCTAGCCACTACACATTCTTTATCTTCTCTCCCTGTTTCTTTCTGTGTTTTTTTCTGTGGAAGAGCGTAGGCTCGAAACTTTAAAGACATTTTCACTCCCGGGCGTTAAACTAATACATCTGTTTATTGTCTACACCACCTGGCTTCGTCCTTTGTTTTTTTTTTGTGAATTCTCCCTATATATATATATATATATATATATAGAGAGAGAGAGAGAGAGAGAGCAATAAGAGCTCAGATTCGTTGTTGAATCTTTTGTGAGGGCTAGGAAAAAGATTAAATCTAATTGTAGCGCGGTGTTTGAATGAAACAAATTAGAGACAATAAATACAATCAAGAGGAATACCAAGAAAAATATCTTTAAAGCAATGGTGTAGGAAATAGAATTAAAAGTGTTGAACGAAATAAATGGAGCCCACTGAAATATACAAAAGTTCAAGAATATAAATTGTCATGCATTTAATGATTAAAAAGGAGAAAATGATATTACCGTGAAAAAATTAATAATTAAGTTAAAGACATTGTGGTAAAAGGAGAGAATTGCAGAAAGAGAAGAGAGATATATAAAGAGCAAAAGAGTGAGAGAGGGTGGGGCTAAAATGAAAATCTGAAGGAGAGACAAAGACAACAACAATGACAACGTGAGAGAGGACGGAAAAGGGAAATTATTGAAAACTAGCAGTATCGCCCGGCGTTGCTCGGGTTTGTAAGAGAAATAACTATATAAGCATTTTTAGAGAGTTATAGCCAAAAAAATAGCAAACAAATGCATTAAAAATGGAAAAAAAATTATGGTAAATTTTTTTTAAATCGTTGACTCATCGTAGACATTTTTAGAGAGTTACTTCCCTTATATAATAACGAAAAAAATGCCTTAAAATGGAAAAAAATGATGGTAATTTTTTTTTTAAATCGTAGACTCATTGTAGACGCGCGCTAATACCCAGAAGGGCTCGATATGAATCACGACTATAAGATACCCGGTTTTGGTTAAACTGCACCGCAAAATGTGGAGGTAGTTAGGAATCTAAATCGTAGGAGACAGACACACTTTCACACTTCACTTTCATATATAAAGATATATTTTAGGGAAGAAATAATTTTTAATAGTGCTTCGCCAAATATTACTGGAAACAAAACATTGAGATTTTACATGTTCTAATACAATGTTAAATATCTTTGTTCATAGCAATATGGTGATAGGTTAACTACAAGAAGATGGTTAACTACAAAGCTTTAAGTGGAAAATGATTAAAAACAATGAAAAACTATTCAGTTATTTTTTAAAATTAAGTCAGGAGAAGAGAACTTACTTTTACTGAATGACACTAGAAGTGACGTCAAAAAGAAATAATAATAACTCTTGATAACCAGAAAATCGTTTTAGAAAGAAGTTATTCCTAAATGAATCGTAAACCGATACGAACCATATTTTCAAAGACAATATATCTTCGATTATGATATAGTAGCAATTTCAGTGATGCGACTTTGAACTTAAGGTGGCTTAAGATATTCGTATATTTCAGGAAAATGATAAACTAGAACAAGTTATTTAGTATGTGTGAATGAATTTGTATATCTGAATGAAAAAAGGGAATCTCTATGCATTTCTTGTTTTTCTATTCAAACATAGTCAATCGTTCTTGATCTCAAAAACAAAGATAAGAGTATAATTCTAGCCATTCGTCATATACTTGATTGATATTTAATTTCATTTACTATGATGTCGTCATTTACTCCGGTAGAAAACTGAAAACTAAACATGAAATAATTTCTTAACCGGATTCGCATGTCATTCGCACTGCACATTCTTTGTTAAAGCCAAATGCAACAACGTTTTCACCAAACTTCTTGAGTATGGGGTCTCACTAGCGATAAGACAGCAGCTTTCCAGTAGTTCTGAAGGGTAAGGTGGAGGTGTTGAAAATGTTGGATAATTTTGTTGTCATCAACTACCCGTCAGTATTATTATGATCTAAGTGAAACGAGATATCGATGATTTCTAATGCTTGAGGTTTTCTTTTGCGGGCAAAGGAACACGCTGCAACATATTTCTGAAGGTAAGAATAAATCATTGTAAAGATTGACGCAGAATGTTTACTGATAATGGGATTAGATTGTTGGTATATAGTTCGAAGGTAATGGAAAGAACACTGACAAGGCTGGTGGTTCAAAGTGTTCATTTTTAACATCGTCTTTTTGTTGGATATATTAGATTTAATCGATCCCATTATATTACTCATCACTCTAATACCAATTTTGTAACTACCCTGGTTGCAGTATCTATTAATTAAAATGATTGCTAATATAGACGCTAGTGTGAATATTTCGAAAATAGGTATGTACTAGATATAAGTGACCACAATTCTTGGCATGTAATTCCTTCTTTCATGAACAACAGAAAGATCCTAGTTTTTGTTGAGATTAGAATTTGCCAGATAATACAAAAAGATTCGAAATACCGTTAAGTACTTCCTACTGTACAATCATCTACTGATGTGGGGAAATTAACTTCGTTTCATAGGTTACATTTAGAGAGAGAAGAAGCTCTTCTGAAATGTGAAAGATTATGGTTACATATATGGTTTTCTAGATGCTACCCATCTTCGCCTTAAGCAATTTTAAATTCTAACACAAGCTTTTTCCATGTAAAGTTGTTGGTATAAATTATAGGAAACACTCAATCGATTCGTAAAATGAAATGCTTTCTTTATGATGCAATCTCTAACAGTTTCATAGTTATGTTGGTCGTTTCACTTCTATTAACGCGTTTTAGTAAACCTAACCACATCTGAAACAACAGCTGGAATTTTTTCGATGCACTTACATTCATTCCTTTCCATTGCTATTCAGCTAGTTTTCATTTCTGAAAATTAAATTTAGTTTTACATAAATATTTGTAGATTTTTTTAATCACAATGCAGATAGTTTGTAGGGAAATAATTTTTGTCACTACATTAATGCATTTTATCGAATATATCATGAATCTTAAAAGGCTTGGTAAATCTACATTGCGCAATATCTCAAAATTCATAGGACATCATTTTCCCTCCTGCAAAAGAAGGATACTAAAGACGATCAACATGAACCATTGGCTCATGAGGCTGGTTTGTCGGGTTCTGTAGCGTATATATTACTCTGCTGCACGGAACACTTATCCGTCGCAGGAATACTCATTTTTGCCAGCTGAGCAGACTAAAGCAACTTGAAATTAAGTGTTTTGCTCAAGAACACAATACATTGCTTGGTACAGGAATTGAAACTATAATCTTACGCTAATGAGTGCAATACATCAAGCCGCGTGCCTCTTTACTAAACATAATTTAAACACCAAAGTTGTATTCGGTATGGTTATATCATTTGTCTCTCTATTTCAAATAATTTATTATGCCACACCGCCTGTTTTCTCACAAGAAACGAATTGCTCGTTTTGCAATTCAGTCATGTACGAATCCACCGAAACAGAATTTCATACACAACAATGTTCGATCCCAGTCATATACAGACACACGCACATAAACATATGCATATATATGCATTCATTTGTGCGAATGATTTTGTATTACTGCTTAACTTACGTATAACTACAAATATTTTACAATACAATATAATATTTGAAAACTCAAAGGCGCATGCTTTCTAGAACAATAAAAATGCATTTTCTATTTACTACTTCTCATGTGTACGTTACTATTCGGATTTATCTGCGAGTGTACATTTATGCACATTTAAAAAAAGAAACAAATATATATTTCCCAAGTAAAAAGAAATACATGTGGTTTCAGAAAATAAATTTTGTGAATCTTACAAAGTAATAACAACTATGCTATGTGAGCTGTTGATTTTATACGCACGAGATTTAAGTTTTTAACCCATACGCCTCAGTTATGTTTTGCATATTTCATATATCATCTCCGATTATATTTGTGCATTATTGTGCGTGATCACATGCATGTTTTCATATTTTCGAGTTAAAAAAGTAGAGGTCAAAATAGAAACCGATATGCGTGTATACGTATAACTTTGCACTAAAATATTCTATATAATTATGTAAGTGTATGTATAAATATGCATTATGTATGTTAGGCATTCATACACTAACACACATTTCAAAAAGCAATATAATCGTATGAAACGTGTCTATACTGATGTGAAGATATTTCTATTGTACCTCTGTCAGTGGTAATTTATAAAGTGCATATAACATGTGCCAGTTTACATTAGGAAGAGTCTGTATGAGAGCAGTATCTTCAAAGAAATCTGCATTACATATCGAAATTATAATTCTAGAAGGATTTATTATTGGGTTTGGATGCTCCATGAACTTTATACATCTATTGTA
>NC_043001.1:61457714-61490214 GCF_006345805.1 Octopus sinensis
TTTTCTGATCTTGGAGTCTAGCCTCTTTATTTCGCTCATTTGCCAGTTGATTATGTTAAACCTGTAAGCTACGATTGGTACTGCAAGAGTGTTAATGGCTTCTTTTTTGCAGCGTTGAGTTCAGTCTTTGTTACTAACCGTACTCTCCTGTAGTACCCTTTTCTAATCTCTTTCATTGCTGAATGTTTTATGCCGTTACTTTCGTTTATGCCAAGGTATTTATATGCTTCTTCCGGGACCAGTGCTCGAATTCTTGCCTCTGCATATACGTGGAAACTTGCAGAACATGCCAGTTTGCCTCTTATGAAAGTGGTTTTGGCGCATTTCTCCAGTCAAACTGCATCCTGATATCATCACTCAACTTTTTAACCCTAGCAAATAGTCCTTCTTGTTCGTCATTTTTTGAGTACATTTTCAGATCCATGTAGAACAGAGGATTCCCTTTTTTCTTCTTGATCTCATATCCCTATCCGGTATTGTTTAGCATGGTACTTAATGGTGCCAGTGCTAAGCAGAATATTAAGGGTGACAGCGAGTCTCCTTGGAAGATACCACTTTTGATTTTGATTGGTCTACTTGTTATTGATCCACTGGAATGGTTCAGCGTCAACGTAGTTTCCCATGTTTTCATGCTGTGCTTTATAACCTTGATGAGAGTTGGGGATACTTTGTATACTTCCATCACTTTCAGCATCCATGATTGAGGTCACTATCGAACGCCTTTTTATAGTCGATCCATGATGTGCTCAGGTTCGTTTTCCTGGTTTTGCAGTCTTCTTCAAGGATCATTTTGTTTATCAGCAATTGGGCGTTGCATCCGTAGGTCCGACATCGACAACCTGTTTGTTCTGGTGGTAGTAGGTTGGTTTCTTCTAGTAATGTGTATGTTCTTTCAGTGATTACAGATGTTAATATTCTATACATTGTTGGTAGACAGGTGATTGGTCTATAGTTCTTTGGGTTTTCTGTGTCATTTGTTGTGCCTTTGCTTGGATTTTTTGCTTTAGGTTTTCTTTTGCTTCATGTATTTCATTGTTTTGTTTGATTCCATGCTTTTTGCATATTTTATTGGCTTTTCTTTGGTTGACCAGGTTTCCGTTACTTATTTCGGTCAGTATTGATAAGTTGCCTCTCATGCATTGTATATTCTTTTCTAAGTTTTCTTTCTATCTTGGTTGTCTTTTCTTCTGTTCAGCAGTTTTCTTTTTCTTTTTAGTTTAATGCCTTTGCTTCAGTAATAGATGTAGCTGTTTCATAGGCTAGTTGGTTTAGCGATGTTATATTTAGTGCTTCTATTGTTGTTGATTTTATCTCATCTATGACATTATTGCTAATTTTAATCAACTCCTTCAGGTTCTTATACAAACTGACTTTTGGTAGGGGCCCTCTGTCGGTGATGTCTTGTGCGCTTTTACCTGTTCCCACTTTCTCTGTATTTGTTCTTTTAGTTCCAAATATTTCTCCCTATCCATGTCACTGTTTCGTGCTGTTGATTGTTTTGTAGACTCTTCTATCTCATTACCCACAGAGGGTTCCTCAAATACATCATCTTCTTGGTTTTCTGTAGTCCCTGTTTCTATTATTTCATTTGTATTTGGTGTTATAGGGTGAAACCTGTTGACTTTTTCTTTTATTTTTCCAGCTCAGTGTCTGTGAGCCACCTGTTTTTAATGGGATCTCTTCGAACATTCCCTAACTTGTTGGGATCCATGATTAACCTTGAAGTTTGATTTTGGTGTCTATAATTGATAAGTCCTTTTTGTCCTGTTATCTTCTGATGCTGTGACTACCACCGTGTAGTATTCTTCCATGACTAGTTTATACTCTTCCCGATTCCATTTAGTTCCACGGGTATTGCGTGTAGTATGACTTGCATCGATGGGGCTCAGGTTGAGGTTTTCCTCGGTTAAGTTGCCCGGGAGTAGGTAGAATTTGAATCAGTAAACAACTTTTTGCTCCCAGCTTGACTTCTAACTAGGGGACGTGCTCCTTGTTGACCCGTGAGACGAGCGATGCGGTATGGATTGTTTTATTGGCTTTATCCATTATTGGTTAACTACTGGGTGTATTCATGGTGATTGGCCACATTCTCCTTGAGTACCGGAGTGTGCGCTATGCGTATCACACACATTCCTTGTTCCGCCGCCTCAGACTTCATGCACTTAAAGGAAGGTATCCCTTCAGCCACAACAGCACCCTAACTGCCGTTGCCCCTCACTTTGCACCACTGTCGAGTGGAGGTTCCGGGACATGGCCGTCGGCGTGCGCAACCGGCTACATGGAGTCATAAGTGAGAGCTGAGCTTTGTTGTAAACTAGTGACCATTATCCATGCTCTTGGCATGCGACAGATGGTGAACAGAAGTACTATCACTAAAAAATACCCCATATGCCCTTTATATCGTGACAGTCGTTGTGCCTTTGCTTGGATTTTTTGCTTTAGGTTTTCTTTTGCTTCATGTATTTCATTGTTCTGTTTGATTCCATGCTTTTTGCATATTTTCTTAGCTGTGTAACAGGTGTAAGGCATCTTATATTGAAGGAATATGACGAAAAAACAGCGCGCTGAGAAACGGGGGGAGGGGAGGGGGCTCGGAAAATTCCCACGATCAACCGTAGAGGATCCGAGCAATAAACCTCAACACCCGGTCGCAGGAGCGCAACAGAAACCGTCTAAATACTTCTCATGCAATGTGTATACAACAAATATCGAGAAAAAATGCACGCTGACAAACGGGGGCGTGGGGAGGGGGCTCGGAAAATACCCACGATCAACCGTAGAGGATCCGAGCAATAAACCTCAACGCCCGGTCGCAGGAGCGCAACAGAAACCGTCTAAATACTTCTCATGCAATGTATATACAACAAATATCGAGAAAAAATGCACGCTGACAAACGGGGGCGTGGGGAGGGGCCTCGGAAAATACCCACGATCAACCGTAGAGGATCCGAGCAATAAACCTCAACGCCCGGTCGCAGGAGCGCAACAGAAACCGTCTAAATACTTCTCATGCAATGTGTATACAACAAATATCGAGAAAAAATGCGCGCTGACAAACGGGGGCGTGGGGAGGGGGCTCGGAAAATACCCACGATCAACCGTAGAGGATCCGAGCAATAAACCTCAACGCTCGGTCGCAGGAGCGCAACAGAAACCGTCTAAATACTTCTCATGCAATGTGTATACAACAAATATCGAGAAAAAATGCGCGCTGACAAACGGGGGCGTGGGGAGGGGGCTCGGAAAATACCCACGGTCAACCGTAGAGGATCCGAGCAATAAACCTCAACACCCGGTCGCAGGAGCGCAACAGAAACCGTCTAAATACTTCTCATGCAATGTGTATACAACAAATATCGAGAAAAAATGCGCACTGACAAACGGGGGCGTGGGGAGGGGGCTCGGAAATACCCACTATCAACCATAGAGGATCCGAGCAATAAACCTCAAGACCCGGTCGCAGGAGCGCAACAGAAACCGTCTGAATGGAGATGAAGAGCCCAAGGAAGAAATAGAGGGAGGAAGAACTAAAAGAAGGACTAAAAGAACTAAAGGAAAAGCTCAAGCAGGACCAAAGGGTGAAACAGCCAGGAATAGAATTGGAACCACAAAGGATGGAAACAAACAGCGCACACGGGTGTGTAGGTTCTACCTGAGAGGTACCTGCTGGCATGGAGAGGAAGGTGCAGGCTGCCGCTTTGCACATCGGGGACCCTGCCGCAGAGACACGAAACAGATAAGAAACAAACCATCAACAAAAGGAAAAGGGATGGACCACGCACCACCTGCCCCAAAACAGAGGTACGCAAATGTGGTGCGTGCCACAAACTGCCAACATGATGTTGTTGAAAGGGCAGCTGCTGAGCAAGAATCTTTTTTGTGCATGGCACAAAAGATTGTACAGCAGCTAACCTGGCTTCATCAAACCCAAGCTCGCAGGTGGGACTACCCACAATATACAAGACCACCACAGCAAACAGACCCAAGATGGACACCGCCGGCAACAACATACACCTCACCTCGATGCTCCTACTGAACATCAGAGGACTGCAAACACTCAGCAACAGGCCAAAAATCCCGTTCTTGAGAGACTTTGTTGCATGCAATCAAGCCTTATGCATAGCACTTACGGAAACGCACCTGAAACCGGACATAGCAGATGCGGAATTACACATACCACAGTATGTTGTACTACGGACCGACAGAAAAGAAAGGAGTCATGGAGGAGTTGCTATGTACATCCGTGAGGACCTCACACCCCAGGTCCTTTTGTCATACTCAAACTCGGTGTGTGACACACTAATTGTACATATAAGGCAACTTGATGTAGCTGTGTGTGCTACATATCGCCCTCCAGATGCTCCAAGCCATGTAGGCAAGTTTGAAGACTGCCTTATAAAAATAGAAGAAGTTCTAATCACATTAGAACAACACATAAGTGTACTTCTTATGGGAGACTTCAATCTACCCAATGTCAGATGGCCCGAGGGTCTTTCTCTCCCAGGAATGACAAGATGTGAACGAGGACAGGCGAGGTCCCTCCTGAACCTCATCAACACCCTGTACATGGAGCAAGTAATACTCCAACCAACCAGGGCAGGTAACACACTGGATCTCTGCTTCACAAATAATATGGATCTCATCCATAATGTGAAAGTGACATCGACACTACTCTCGGATCACAACATGGTAGAGCTGACCATGTACGGGCCAAAAGAGAGCACGGACATGCAGCCTACAAGAAAACCTCAGAATCTTTCCAGCTTGAACTACCATAAGGCAAACTGGAAGCAAATTGAGAAAGAGATCCTCAAACAAAACTGGCCTGAATGTCTCTCCTCAACAGACATCGACGTGAAACTTCAACAATTCATGTCTGTAATGCAAGCCATATGCTACAAATGTGTCCCAGAGAGAAAGGCCACTGTACACAAGAACAAAATCCCCAGAGAGAGAAAAATTTTAATGAGACGGCGTACAAAAATTTCAAATCGCCTAAACAAACAAATTGAAAGCAGTGAAAAGTCCCGCCAGAAAATAAAACTGTTGGAAATTGAAAAATGTCTGCAACTCTCCCATGAAAAGGAAAGAGCAGACAAAGAAACCTGGGCTATAGACAACATAAAATCTAACCCCAGAGCTTTCTACAGGTATGCCAAAGAAACAGCTACGGTGCGCTGTAGGATAGGGCCACTCCTTGACAAGGATGGCACACTCACAGGAAAACCAATGAGGGTAAGTGAAATACTGAATGAGTAATTCAAGAGTGTTTTCACTCCACCCCTTGGGCATTTCCAAATCACCAATCCAACTGACTTCTTTACCACTGCAGATATAAAATCAGAGGCGGCGACGATAAATTACATCGATATAAAGGAAGACGATGTAATAAAGGCTATAGATGAAATGAAAACAGACTCAGCTACTGGCCCCGATGGATTCCCGGCAATCCTCCTAAAAGTATGTAAGAGAGTCCTAGCAAGACCACTGCAGTTCCTCTTTCAGAGCTTCCTTGCAGCTGGCAAACTTCCAAGAAATCTGAAGGGAGGTAAAATATGCCCTATTCATAAAGGAGGTAGCAGAGCGGAGGCCAAGAACTACAGACCTATCTCTCTCACCTCACACATCAGCAAGGTCATGGAACGAATAGTCAGAAGGAAACTGATCACCTTCCTTGAAGAAAATGACTTGCTGCCCGACACCCAACATGGTTTCCGACCAGGGAGAAGCTGTTTAACTCAACTCCTACAACACTATGACTGGGTGCTGAAACGACTGCTCAACCACTCAAATGTGGAAGTGATATATCTCGACTTTGCAAAGGCCTTTGATAAAGTCGATCATGAAATGATATGTCACAAACTGCGTGATCTCAACATAGTTGGAAAACTGGGAGAATGGCTTCATGACTTTCTGAAAGATAGAAGTCAGGTGGTAGTAGAATGGCTTCATGACTTTCTGAAAGATAGAAGTCAGGTGGTAGTAGCCACTTCCATTAACACGCAAATAGTGAGCGGTGTTCCGCAGGGCACTGTTTTGGGACCACTACTGTTCATAATGTCCCTCTCAGACATGCCCTCAGCCACGCAGAGAGCCACGATCACAAGTTATGCAGATAATACAAAAGTTTCACAGGCAATACAGAACCCTGAGGACACTAAACGCCTGCAATGTGAGCTGGACAAAATATACAAGTGGGCTGAAAAGAATAGCATGCAGTTCAATGCTGAAAAGTTTCAAGCTTTATACTATCAGCATGCAAAACTAAATGCAATACCCAATGAATACACTGGACCCGGAGGAATTGCAATCCCAGAGGCACAATCAGTGCGTGACCTGGGTATTTACATGAATGATGACGCAACCTTTCGTGTACATGTTGCTAAATTGGGAATGAAATGTAGACGACTGGCCAGATGGATTCTCAGAACCTTTAGAACAAGAGAACAAGAAACCATGATGGTCCTCTGGAGGACACTTGTCCTAAGCCACTTTGACTATTGCTCTCAGTTATGGTCACCATCCAGTGTCAAGTTGATCACAGAACTTGAGGCGATCCAACGTAGCTACACGAAGAAGATAGCCTCTATGCAGAATATAAGCTACTGGGAAAGACTCAAGAGATTAAAACTCTATTCCTTGGAGCGTAGGCGAGAAAGATATGCCATAATATACATCTGGAAGATCCAGGAGCGACTTATCCCAAACTTTGGCATCGAGAGTTACACAAATGCCAGAACTGGGCGCCACTGCGTGGTGCCTAGGACACCAAATTTGCCATCAAGATGTAGGACAAGATACTGTGATAGCCTGGGCTTCCGAGGCCCACAGCTCTTCAATATCCTCCCGAAGAACCTAAGAGACCTGCATGGGGTGGATGCAGATGTCTTTAAAATGAAACTGGATCTCTTCCTGTCAGGTATCCCAGATGAAGCAACTTCACGGCAGGAGGTGCAGATGAGGGCAGCTGCATCGAACTCTCTCATGCACCAAATGGCAGTTGCTAAAACGCTGTCGTGAAAACCATGTAGCAACACCAAATGGCGGTACCCCAGCATGGCCACAGCTCATGAGCTGAAACTAGATTCAATCAATCAATCAATCAATCAATCAATCATATATATATAGACTAGCAGTATCGCCCGGCGTTGCTCGGGTTTGTAAGGGAAATAACTATATAAGCATTTTTAGAGATGTAAAGCCATCTCAATATGGTTAACCGCAAAGAGGGGGGGAGTGTTACTGTAGCTTTTTACGTTCTCTGAGATTTAATAATACATTTTTAGAGAGTTACTTCCCTTATGCAAAAATGCGTTGAAAATGGGGGAAATTGATGGTAAATTTTTCTTTAAATCGTAGACGCATCGTAGGGCTCGATATGAATCACGACTATAAGATACCCGGTTTTGGTTACACTGCACCGCAAAATGTGGAAGTAGTTAGGAATCTAAATCGTAGGAGACAGATAGCACACAACCTCACTTTTATATATAAAGACAAGCTGAAGGTAACCCGCTCTACGCGCGGGTAAGAGTGTGGGTGTTACTTTCAGTTGCTTCCTTTCAGCACGTAAAAAGCACCATCCGAACGTGGCCGATTGCAGCACCGCCTTGACTTGCTTCTCTGCCGGTGGCACGTAAAAAGCACCAACCGATCGTTCCCATTGCGAGCCCCCCTGGCACCAGTGCTGGCGGCACGAAAAAAGCACTCACTACACTCACAGAGTGGTTGGCGTTAGGAAGGTCATCTACCTGTAGAAACACTGCCAGATCAGACTGGAGCCTGGTGCAGCCTCCTGGCTTCCGAAACCCCGGTCACACTGCCCAACCCGTGCTAGCACGGAAAACGGACGTTAAACGATGATGATGATGATGATTCTCCGTATTTGTTTCTCTCTCCTTTCTTTCTCACTTTCCCACTCTCTTACTTTTCTTTTCTCTCGGACTCTCCCTCGCTTTCTCTTACTCTCTATCTTTATCTATCTCTCTCCCATTTATAAACAACAGAAGATCTTGAGTAAGTTGAGAAATAAAATATTTAGAAAGATCAATCAGAAATATGAGGCAGTGGCAATGGAAAGGTCTGCTTCAGGGCAGACAGCAAAACGCTAACATTTAAAAAGGGACAGACGAACTTGCGAGCTGAATAAAAATAATAAAATATTGGAAACCAAAGTTTGAAGGAATAGAATCTGAGGATAGTAGAGTCACCATGGCTGGCATTTGTTAACGACGGACAGCAACGTAGTGACAGTTTAACGGCTGGCGTAAAATTTTAAACTTGATGTAAAAGAAAATTCGTAAACACCAAGTTTTGAAGTGATTCTTTCTCACGACAGTAGACTCACCATTGCAAGCATTCAAAACTTCTTTATCATGGACGGCAACACATTGACGATTAAAAGGCTGGCGCAAATTTTTTAGCTTGATGTAACAGAGAATTCCTAAACACCCGCTCCTTGAAATTTTAATCCCCTTCCAGCCCCATTTAGACCCCTTTTCACATTTTGGTTAATATAACCCGATTTCATTCGGGTCTACTGGGGCCACATTTTATAAGATGAGGAATTTTGTCCTGGAGGTGACGCCTTTCATTTGAGGAACAAAATAGTTGTCATGCAAACTTGTCAGCACCTTTAACATAGGTGTGCATATTTTCAGCTGAATCGACCGACTACGTAATGCACACATTATATATATATATTTATATATATATATATATATATGTGTGTGTGTGTGTGTGTGTGCACGCATTTTATATACAAATGTATACAAATGAGATATATATCTGTATAAATTAAATTAGAGATAAAACCACTAATAGGCAAATCAAACAGTGAAAAACCAAAAACAAAAACATAAAAAAAGAAAATATAACATAGAAAATATATCTATATATATAAAACTGTAGTTGTGTGAGTGTCTGTCCCCTTCGATTTAGATTCCTAACTACTCCCACATTTTGCGGTGCAGTGTAACCAAAACCGGGTATCTTATAGTCGTGATTCATATCGAGCCCTTCTGGGTATTAGCGCGCGTCTACGACGAGTCTACGATTTAAAAAAATATTTACCATCATTTTTTATTCCATTTTAATGCATTTTTCGCTATTATATAAGGGAAGTAACTCTCTAAAAATGTCTACGATGAGTCAACGATTTAAAAAAAAATTACTATCATTTTTTATTCCATTTTTAATGCATTTTTTGCTTTTTCTTTTGCTATAACTCACTAAAAATGCTTATATAGTTATTTCCCTTACAAACCCGAGCAACGCCGGGCGATACTGCTAGTAAAATATAAAATTGAAAACTTTAAATTATTTAAATTGAAAATAAAATTTATTAAATTATATTTATAATTTGTTTAAAAATATACATAACTATGAAAAAGTATGAAAAAGTTTAATATACATAAATACAGATATATACACTTTGTATATATACATTATATATACATATTTATATATAGAACACACACACACACACACATACATTATATATACATATTTATATATAGAACACACACACACACATACATTATATATACATATTTATATATAGAACACACACACACACACATATATAAATGAACGCAAGAATATCTGATTCATAATATTTGTTCTCATGCTCGTGTGTTGTTTGTTGGTGACAAACATATACTTAAAAGAACGCCGCCGAAGTGATAGGAAGGTAGGAAACAGAGTCAGTGAAAAAAAAAGGAAATAGCGATAGTGACAGATACTTTAAATAACGGTAGTGGACTTCTGAAAGTTATGAAGGGGAGTAAGAGAGGGAAAGGAGGAAATAGGGTGAGTGAGGAAGATGGGCCCTAGCAACCACACCTTTTAAGATAGCGATTTCTAAGGTAGCCCACGAGCATCGTCACCTCATTCTACATGTCCCTGGAGCGAATCGGACGGGATGTAGTGGCATTGAAAGCGATCCAAGCGGTAAAAACGCATTTCAGTTTTATATATAGAGAAGATATATCCCCCTCAAGCCGGCTATTTTCATGCTAGAAATAACAGCCAAATCTCACTAAACTGCGGTAACACAATGAAATGAATTGTGTAATGAATCTACTCACCTTTCTGCAAATATTTCTTTCGGAGTATTTTCCCCACATCAATATGAAATTAAGGTTTTTTTTTTATTATTTTATTTGAAAGTTACAAAAAAATATGAGTTTTGTCGAGAAGTGTGTTCGGGGAAACAGCGTTGGCAGGGTTTAGAAGAGATGTGTTCGAGAAAGAGTGGATGGCTGTGTGGTAAGTAGCTTCCTCACCAACCACATGGTTCCGGGTTCAGTCCCACTGCGTGGTACCTTGGTCAAGTGTCTTCTACTATAGCCTCGAGCCAGCAAAAGCCTTGTGAGTGGGTTTGGTAGACGGAACCTTTAAGAAGCCCGTCGTATATATGTATATATATGTGTGCGTGTGTTTGTCCACCCAACAATATTTGTTGTATACACATTGCATGAAAAGTATTTAGACGGTTTCTGTTGCGCTCCTGCGACCGGGCGTTGAGATTTATTGCTCGGATCCTCTACGGTTGATCGTGGGTATTTTCCGAGCCCCCTCCCCACGCCCCAGTTTGTCAGCGTGCATTTTTTCTCGATATTTGTTGTATACACATTGCATGAGAAGTATTTAGACGGTTTCTGTTGCGCTCCTGCGACCGGGCGTTGAGGTTTATTGCTCGGATCCTCTACGGTTGATCGTGGGTATTTTCCGAGCCCCCTCCCCACGCCCCCGTTTGTCAGCGTGCATTTTTTCTCGATATCTGTTGTATACACATTGCATGAGAAGTATTTAGACGGTTTCTGTTGCGCTCCTGCGACCGGGCGTTGAGGTTTATTGCTCGGATCCTCTACGGTTGATCGTGGGTATTTTCTGAGCCCCCTCCCCACGCCCCCGTTTGTCAGCGTGCATTTTTTCTCGATATTTGTTGTATACACATTGCATGAGAAGTATTTAGACGGTTTCTGTTGCGCTCCTGCGACCGGGCGTTGATGTTTATTGCTCGGATCCTCTACAGTTGATCGTGGGTATTTTCCGAGCCCCCTCCCCACGCCCCCGTTTGTCAGCGTGCATTTTTTCTCGATATCTGTTGTATACACATTGCATGAGAAGTATTTAGACGGTTTCTGTTGCGCTCCTGCGACCGGGCGTTGAGGTTTATTGCTCGGATCCTCTACGGTTGATCGTGGGTATTTTCCGAGCCCCCTCCCCACGCCCCAGTTTGTCAGCGTGCATTTTTTCTCGATATTTGTTGTATACACATTGCATGAGAAGTATTTAGACGGTTTCTGTTGCGCTCCTGCGACCGGGTGTTGAGGTTTATTGCTCGGTTTATTACTCGGTTTATTGATCGTGGGAATTTTCCGAGCCCTCTCCCCACCCCCCGTTTGTCAGCGCGCTTTTTTTTTCGTCATTTTCCTTCAATATACGATGCCTTACACCTGTTACACATATTTTTTTCCATTTTTGCCACTTGGGCGCGGATCCTCTACGGTTGATCGTGGGAATTTTCCGAGCCCCTTCCCCACCCCCCGTTTCTCAGCGCGCTTTTTTTTTTTGTCATTTTCCTTCAATATACGTTGCCTTACATCTGTTACACATATTTTTTTCCATTTTTGCCACCTGGGCGTGGATCTATATATTAACCTCATTTTCTAAGTTTTCTTTCTATCTTGGTTGTATCTTCTTCTGTTCAGCAGTTTTCTTTTTCTTTTTAGTTTTATGCCTTTGCTTCAGTAATAGCTGTAGCTGTTTCATAGGCTAGTTGGTTTAGCGATGTTATATTTAGTGCTTCTATCGTTGTTGATTTTATCTCATCTATGACATTATTGCTAATTTTAATCAACTCCTTCAGGTTCTTATACAAACTGACCTTTGGTAAGAGCTCCCTGTGGTGTCTATGCTTTGACCTGTTCTCATATTCTCTGTATTTGTTCTTTTAGTTCCAAATATTTCTCCCTATCCATGTCACTGTTTCGTGCTGTTGATTGTTTTGTAGGCTCTTCTATCTCATTACCCACAGAAGGTTCCTCAAATACATCATCTTCTTGGTTTTCTGTAATCCCTTATCATTATTATTATTATTATTATTATTATTATTATTATTATTATTATTACTACTACTACTACTACTACTACTACTACTACTACTACTACTATTACTCTTATTACTACTACAACTACTACTACTACCACCACTACTACTACTACTATTACTACATATAAGCACAACAAATTTAACTGTTGGAAAAGCAAAATTCCTAATATCAGGCTACAAGTAACCTTAGATGTCAAAAACCTTCCTAACTATCATAGCTCTCACTGTTCTCAAGAGTTGCACTAAACTAGGTTTTATGTATATCCCCCCCCCCGCTCTCTCTCTCTTTCTCTCTCCCCTCATACGTTCATATCTTAAGGGATAGTGCCGAATTCAATTATAACTGCAGGGATGCATTCATTTTACATGCACTTTCCATAACCGCTGTAACTCATACTTCTACTTTGCTATTTTCTCTATACATCTCCTATTGACTTTCTCCTCACTTGGGGCTGTAAAATCAATTACATGACACTTTCTATTCTCTCTGTCTGCTACTACTAAATCAGGCCTTCAAGCTTCTATTACTGTGTCAGTCTAAGTCTTAATATCCCACATCTTATAAGACTTAATTTCTAGCACTTTTCCATGTTCATGTTCATATCATTCATCAGTATGTTCAAGACCTAGATTTTTATATATCTCCTATTAGATTATCCTCTCTAAGTTGTCATTTCTTTTCCTGTATTTCTTCTGTGCCAGCATGCTACATTCGCTTACTGTATGAGTAACACTTTGATTTACATAACCTACAGTGGGAATCTACCTGAGTTTTTCTATCTTGACTTTTATCCAATTAGTCCTCAACACATGATCATGAGCTGCAAGAAGCAAACATTTGCCTCCCTTTTCAGCCTTTCTTTTTGCATGAGTAATTATTACTTCCTACGACCACCTTCTAGTGACTACTCCCCTCTCTGCATAGACAATAAATTAGTGTCAACTATAATTTTAGTATCTGCCCTGCTGATAAGAGAATCTACTTCTTTGTCATATCTAACAACTTCCTTCTTTTGACACCTGGTAATACTGGTAGTCTTTTTCTTTCTTTACTCATTGCTTCATTCAACTCATATAAAATATTCTGGTCTTCCTCACTTAAGTCACTTGAGTCGCTGGTGCAAATTGTGCCTTCCTAGTCCGAAGTGCTATCATTATTTTTTCCTTTAGGTTCTCTGGTTTTAATTGTATATCTTATGTTGTTGTTTGGCTTTACTTCTATTTCGTCTTTTTTTCCAGTTCACATTTGATCTCTTCTACCTCAAATTCTATCATTTACTTTCTGTTCCTAAGACCATTAGCCTGATTTGCTAGTCTCAGCTCACTTACTTCAAGCATACTCTTCTCTACCTAAAGTGTCAACATCTGTTTTCTGTAGTCCCTCCTTATAGGTTCATTTTCTAAATAGCACTGCATCACTATCTTATTGTCTTCGCTAGTCCACTTCTTTCTCCTTTCCCTATTATCTGCTGATGCTGTCTTAGGATAACAGCTGTGTTCAGTTGCATCTGTACTTAATCACTGCCAAGCGAGAGGCCTTCACTTAAAGGTCCAGCCCCATTTTTTTTTGTTACCAACAGGGTTTCTGTGTAAACTCATGTCTCTCATAAACTGAGGTACGGTAATGCTCGCCACTTTCATCATCGGCGCTATTAATACTCGACATCTGATAGTTTCAAGTAACTTTCTACTGCATCACTTACTACACTTTCGTGTCGCTGAGGTGTATGCAACATTGTAAGTTTTTTTTGTCTTTTGGAGTGCATTGTATTACATCAGTATGATTTGTTATGGATTTGGTTTGAATCTTCTGTTGTATTAGATTTTGTGCTGTGTGTTATGTGTGTAATGCGAGTTGTATGCTTCTGTTGGATATCAAGCCTGTATGCTACATGTGGGAGTTGTTCATCGTATTGGGCATTTAGTGTATGTGTTTATTCCTGTGTGTTTTGAGTATAACGTTACAGTGTAGTATGTGTATATCACCTTATTTCATTTTTCGTTTGTCCAGTGACATTAAGAGATGGGTCCGTCTTTACAGCTTTAACACCTTGACATAACATTGCTTTCGGACACGTGTTGAAACATCTGTCATATCGCGGCTGCCCGTGGCTCACAAAGTCAAAGTCACTGCTGTTTCCTTCTCTTTATTCTTTATTTATAGCTTTATCTCTGAGCACTGAGTATAACTGCTCCTTTCAACTGTTTAGAATGAATAAAGAATGTTGCCCCTTTTGTTAGAGTCATTAAAAACCATGTATTTGTTTTGTACGCGTTTGTGCAGGGGTTGTATAATCATTCTACTTGGTGATGTATAAACGAGAAACTGAGAAACGGCAATGTACATTTGTAAGGAGGATTAGTAGAGATGTGAATGTATATGTGATTAAAAATTTACTCAGTTTCATAGCTCTGGTATAGAGGTATTGTAGTCCACGTGTTTACATTTTACCAAATTTTTACATTCGAGGGTAATGTGATAAATTCTACACAAGAACAAATTTTGAGATGCTTACACATAAGGAAATTCACATTTGCCAAGTATTAATGAATAATAAGCATTTAAACAACAGAATAGTTTGAAATAACGGATCATAAGTGATTATCCAATTAAAACTTTAAATGGAGTTTGTTTGCGTCTAACTTAACGAACAACTCTACATTATACAACGCAGAGTAGATAAATGAAAATCTTTAAACAGTTAAATCGAAGGATATTAAGCAAAGACCCTGAAGAAAGTGCTCTGGTATTATAGTAGGGTTGCGATTGCAACGGTTACTAATCCGTGCAGTTGAAACGTGTAGCTCTATTTAACGCTGTATATATATTAACAGAATTAAAGGTAAGCAACTTCGTATAATCCTTATTATTAATATTGTTGATATAGATAGATTGACAGATATACACGCATGTACATATTCCATATATGATGAAAACTCTTGCGGTTACTAAGATGATCTACATTAAAACACTACGAGTATAAATAATTTCAGAATGAAGCACAATCTACCTAATCATTCCTACCAGGGTTTACTTATTTTGTTTCTTATATGGGACGATAATTTCGGTTAAAGTTCTGGTAGTTGAATACGAAAATTGTACTTTATGGCAATTAAATAATTCGCCGTATTAACTGGAAGGTGGGATATATTTATCAAGCGCTACGAAGAATTTCGGAGGAATATTAGAAATTTTGTAAGATACGAACGATGCATTAACTTAGATAATATATTTTATGTTATAAAGGCAGTAAGCTGGCAGAAACTTTAGCACGCCGAGCGAAATGCTTAGCGATACTTCGTCTGTCTTATGTTCTGAGTTTAAATTCCGCAGCAGTCAACTTTCCCTTTCATCCTTTGAAAATTAAGTACCATTTGCGTACTGCGGTCGATCTCATCGACTGGCCCATTCCCGCCAAAACTTCGGGCCTTGTGCCTAGAGTAGAAAAGAATATTTTATGTTATAGCCTTTCTTTTAATTACATATAAATACTTAGATTAGCTTCGGCCAAAATTGGATCAGACCCAGTCTAACTTAATTACACCACCTGGAGAGGCATTTAATGAGTTGCATATTGCAGTCATTTTTGGGCACCATTGCCCATTCGAGGAAAGTGTTGTTTCCAGTAATATATGCGGGTTGAAGTAGCTAGTTGATCTGGAATATGTAGGAAATACTCTTCCAAGGTCTGTTTGAATGCTATGAGATCCTTATGAAATCAGGGCTAGCTGATGTGGAATAAAGACCCCCAACCAGCAAAAAGCGAGAGAAGCTTGACGTCACCAAGCTAGATATTGCGTAATGGCGTTGGAAACTGACAGCTACCGCCATGACTGCTGTCGAGGGTACAGCTCAGATGGGCTGAATAGCATCCAGAAGCATTGGCTCGTATCTCTTCCAATTATCCCTCTCAATTTCTCTACCTTTTCATTCCATCTGTATTTACACGCCTTTTCCTTAGCAGTATCGCATTTATTCTCTTCACACACTTCCCACATCTTCACTTTTTCACACCGTTAATAACTCTCTGCTCTCCACTCACCTAACACATTTCCACCCTCGCCCACTGCCATACGCTGTTGTCAATATGCCATTGAGTCCCCAGCAACAACAGTCACTGATGGACAACGCCATAAAACTGGTTGAAAGAGGAGGAACCGCTGTTGTGCGAGGCACAAACCTCAGCAAAATGAAGGCGTTCCAACAACTTCCTAAACGTGTTTTGTATTATCTCATGCTCTATACTCCTTGTTCTCGCCATTATCACGAGCATGCGTTCCCCAACATTCATAACTTCATTTCCTCATCTCTTCTCCCGTGTCGATATCAAACTCCTTGTCCAAACACTCCTCACCTTGCTCATTTCTGCATATAACTACCTTTCAAAACTGATATCCATTAATTTTAATTCTATTATTTCACTCTTCGTTGTTACCCTCCCGATCGCAATACACTACCCCAATTAAAACTTTCAAATCTTCAATACTTTTCGTTCTGTCTCGCTCTTTCTGTCACCTTTTCGTCATAAATCATTCTATACTGCCATCCTTCATAACGTCGGTCTCGTAGATCCCTAATACTTCTTTAACCATCGAAGTATTCTTCAAACTAGTACTTCACGCCTCACCACATAACTTAATTAGTGCTTATGATGAAGGCCTTCTCTTTCGTGGGCAAGTTCCCTCAACATATATGTATTTGGTACAGGAACTAGAAAGGACACCAACGAAGCTAGTGCTCTGCGACTATGAACATGATATCACATTCTACGGAGAACGTTTCAACCTTTTCATCTAACTCCAAACCCCCTTTCATCCTTCATTGGATATTTCGGAAAAATACATCAATGTTGTAAACATCTCCCTCTGCTTCAAACACTTGGCCCACATTCTCCGCAGCACCACCCCTTTTATTTTATTATGCTCCTCACCACAAACACTTAATGGGACGGGACATTTCTTACACGTAGTTACTCTCTCTCTTTCTCTCTCTCTCTCTCTCTTCATTGTCTATGCCACTACCATCACGACTTGTGACACTGTCCCACAATACATGGTCCACCTTTTCATTCGACATAAATATCTAAACTACAGTCACCCACTTTCTCCGCTTGACCGCATGTCTACTCTTGTCTACCGCATCCGCCCCATTTTCAGTCGCGAATACTTTTCCCGTAATTAGCAACCTCCAACTCTACTTCTCTGCCATATGATTCTATATGCCTTTTACCCAGTTGTCAATAGGTCTGATCTAAGTATGCTGTGGCTTGCTGTTAATAAATACATGCTGCGGGGGCCCACAGCATTAATATGCCCAGGGGGGGGGTCATAATGCTGCTTAGATGGCACTGATTCTCCTTCTTCCAGTCCACTCATGTAGCCCTTCAAGTCTTATCTAATTCAGCTTGTCTAATTCAACACACAAAGCGTTCAAAATATCGAATTTCCATCCTAACATGAACATTTAAATTTGTGTGCAATTGACTCTTAATTTATTGATAATATTTAGCAAATGGTATTATTTTTCAGTTTCACTTCTGACTAAACGGTAAATTCCATTTTACTCGGGGATTTTTGAGCCTTCTTAATTCACTACACACAACAAAATAATATCATATTCCATTCACTAAGAATCAAATGCAAACATATAATGTAACCTGTCTTTTCATTATACATGGTGTGTATATGACATTACATGCATGAGAAATATTATTAGGAGTAACACGTCAAAACGACCTCCTACATGCAGAAATCATGCGTTTACTTAAAAATAACAAAGACAAATAGAAAATATCATGTTGATTTACGTTAAGGGGTATTCCAGCAGTGTTTATTCTGCATTCTTAGGTCAATAGCAGAATAGAAACATACATCATGTTAGTTATATTATTGTTACGGGAATACGTGAATACTGATTTGAAGAATCACTAATCAAGCAGTAATATTTCCAGAAATAATTAGAGGGTAAGAATCTAATTATCAGTGCCAGATGTAAATCATCGGGGGCCTGATGCACTTCAAATTCAATGGGATCCGCTTATAAAGAAAAATTAAACTATACAGCAAATCACCAAATTTTGCATTTCAATGTCCCTTTACTGCACATAACTGGAATTGACAAAATAGCATATAAACGTTTAACTGCATGTCAATCTAAACTTTTATCAATTAAACTAAATGCAGAATATCTTACCTGCTTACATCTATATATTATACTAATTTATGCACAAATTCTTTCTTCTTACACTCGGTGTCTGAAAAATATTTAGTGAGCTCCTGATACATCTTTACGTGGATATGCCAAATCGAAAAAATGGATTACAATGCAAATCAGCTTGGAATTATCAACATATTAATAAAAAAAAACAATAAAAGTTAATTATCTTTGATTTCAAATTTTGGCACAAGGCCAGCAATTTCGGCGGAGGGAGTAAGACGATTACATTGACCCCAGTACTCAACTAGTACTTATTTTATCAACCCCGAGAGGATGAAAGGCAAAGACGACAACGGTATTGGAATTCAGAATGTAAAGACGGATGAAATGTCGCTGAACATTTCACCAGGCGTGCTAACAACTCTACCAGTTCGCCGCCCTAAATTTTACAATACGGCACAGTGTGGATAAGAATAAATTTATAACCTCCTATATATCATTGTATATAACATGCAGAGGAGTTTCTTTTTTAAAAAAAGATGCGGTTAGTGTCTCTAACCTGGAAACATTTTAGTCTACGAATATATTTTGATTTAAAGGAAATGAACTTAGACTGTTAAAATAAATCAAAATCTATTTGAGAGATCAAAAGCAAAACAAATTTGTATCATTCTCAGATCTTGCCGATATTATGGGAAATAAAAGAGCGGGTGAGGCAAAAAAAGGAAAGTATAATATGTGTTGAATACATTACAAATTTATCTTAAGTTCAATTATTTTTAATACTATTAATCATCAAGCGTAGGATAACATTAATTTCATATTTTGGCGTAAACCAGCAATTTCGGGGACAGACAACTCTACTACATCGACGTCATTGTTCAACTGGTACTTATTTTTATCGACCCAGGAAGGATGAAAGGCAAAGTGAACCTAGGCCGCATTTGAACATAAAACGTGAAGTTGAAACAAGTGCCAATACGCATTTTACCCGCGCAGTAACGATTCTGCCAGCTCGACACCTTAAAGCGGGATAATTTTGGAATTAAAAACAAGTGAACACCTATAGTCTAATCCTCCATTATTGTGTGCGTGTGCGTGCGTGTGTGTGTTATTTTATGTGATATGGTATTGTTGATTTTCCAAATTGTTTAGTAAACTATATAGCGATTGGATATGAAATCATTTTAGAAGAAATCATCACACAATAGATCCGATCTAGCATAACTATTGCTATTGTAAATATAACAGAAATTAGAAAGGAGCCAGGAACATTACTGCATAAATAAATCAATAGTTAATGTTCATAAAATGTTTGATGAAAAAATTTCTACAGTTAAATCACACCTAAAAATGCATAAATGTGCACTTCATTTAATTAAAGTGGGAAGTTTTTTTTTCTGTGGGACAGCATTTTAAACCTTACAATAATTTACATATATGCAAATATATTAATTTTAATGTTTAAATTTAATTAGAAACAGAATAGAAAAGTTTGGTAATTTTTTCCATCATCATATTTTTGAATGCTGAGTGGTAATTACATTAAAAATATTTACCTGTTTTCTACCCTAAGGAAATGCATTTCAAATCAATATAAAAAGTTAGAGATTATTTTTCTCTGCGATCCCATTCTTTAAATATAATACATAATTTTCTCTGTATACATTATTCTCTATTTTAATATCGATATTAAGCTTAGCAAGATATTTACTCAGCATTATTCCAAATTAAAATGTTCAGTAATCTCACTGCACCACAGATATTTTCTATTTTTTCTCCTGATCTATGGATTATATATTCATTAACAACGAAGATCTCTAACGTCTTGATTCGACAAAACGGGATCCAGAGACTTCGAAGTCTTATTGACAGTTCGTATGTAAATCTATGTGGATTATGAAAAACCTGAATATTTTTCATGAGCGTTGATATTCAGCACTGTCAAATAATGTTGGCATCTACTTCAAAATTTACCCAACGCTTGGTCCCCGTGCCATCTGCCCCCTACAAAGAATCCTGCGTGCAGCATATCACCACATTAAGACAAAACTATTTCACCTCAACAAGCCCTACTCTCTTTAAGACACATAAGAGAAGCAAAAGTTTCAACACTGAAAAGGGTCCTGGACAATTATCTCCAACAAATTCTAGATAAACCCCTAACACCCGGATATATCTCTGCAAACAATAACTCTTTATTCGAATGGACTATGGTGCCAAAAGAATAACTAATATATAACATCATTAAATGTCTTTTCCAGGTGATGCTATTAAGTTAGACATGGTCTGGTTAAATTCTGGTCGAAATTTATCTACGTATTAAGTACAAAGAGAAAACATAATTCTTTTCCTTCGAAGCCTACAGACACCATTATACTAAGAATAAGATGGAAATGGAGAGCGTAACTAACTAAAGAACTCAACTGACAAAAACTGATGGCTCGTTTAAGGAGGAAACATTTTAAAATTAATGGAATGATGTAGCAAAATTTCTAAACACAATTTATAAAATAACTCAAATCAGTGAAAATGAAAACCGCAAGTAAATTCGCCCGGCTCAGGTACAATTCCGATAATTTAATGCATCACCTGAAAACAACCCCAAAAGTAATAGCAACAATCATAACAGCGAAAATGATTTGCTAATCGCAAATATTTCAATAAGTATAAGTTGATCAGTAAATCCAATCGAAGGGAAAGGGTGAAAATATTTGAAATGTATTTGGCAATGAACTAGCACAAAAGCAAATAAACAAAAGCATAACTGTTTCTCTTTAGTTTTATTTTCTCACCCGTTAGATCATTTTAAAATCATACTGATTCCAATCTAATTGTCCTTTTACAGGCCGAAGCCCATTTGTTTTTCACGATTGCTCCTGTCAGCATCTGCTTAAAAAGTTACCTAATCCTGTCTAAGTTAGCTAAGTCCTTGCTACTAAAAGACCCTACCAATTTATGGATCCGTATAACCAAACTCTTTGAATTGAGAATAAACTAGTTGAGAATGACCTTGTTGCTCATGCTGTTGTTATTGAAATTGCTGTTGTTACTGCTGTTGTTGCTGCTATCATTGTTGCTGGTGATAACTACAGCTGTAGTGTTCTGCAGTGGAAGGTGTTGACTGTGATTGATACTTTCATTTTCAAAATTCCCTCTTGCTGACGAAATTCGGGGGAAATATATGTGAAAAATCTCTTTTGATGTGACAAAAATTTGTTCCTTTCAAAATTCACCTCGTGATGCGAGAGATTAAAACGTCGATTAAACCCTTATGATCATTCTCGACTTAATAACAAGATATAGAAATAAAATCAACAAATGCGACATCCTCAATAGGAAAACGACGCGCTTCCAAAACACGTACAAAACAATATACAAAAACCACTGCCAGCATACCAACAACAACAACTGCTGGCTGGAATGGAAATTAAATTATATTCTGGGAAAATCACAACGTTACAAGAATGTTGCTAGCAATCTTGGATGTTTGATAAGTTGGCTACTTCTCATATACTTAATATGATTACAGATACTTTAAAGGCATGTAAAGTATAACAACAGTTTGTACCCGGTTTCATAATTGATCTTCAAAATACAATATGCTCATTCTATTAGTATCTGAAGTATACCTGTAAATATCAAATATGTATGAATTTTTAAAAATAGAAAACTTTTTTTTTTAAATAAGATATTGCTATAAAAGTGATTATGCGAATAAAATTAAGTCTTGGAGGATTTGGTATTAGCATGAATGCATTCTCTTCTATGACTATAATATATCAAACGGACAGTAAATATAGAAAAAACAGAAAGAATTTCCATGATTAATTTATTTTTAAAATGTAAGCAGAAAAAGAAAATAGTTTTTGATGTATTGTCTGACATGATGCCTAAAATATTCCTAATAAGCAGCAATCAATACTAAATGTACATCATGCAAGCCAGAAATATACATCGCATTGCTGTATTTGGTCTAATATTTTGCATATCTAGTTTCCATGTTGTCAGTTTATTATATAGAATATTTCTTGAAATCAATATTATTCCGTTTATTATGGAAACAAGCACTCTAATGATGCATCGTTGGTTGTTTGTCCAACATGAATGCCAAACTATAAGCATTGATTAATAATTATGTACTTTGAACATACAACAAATTAACTAACCCTTTGGGTACATTACAAACTTGGCTTCCTGCCAGTTATTATCACACATCTGTATGAATGCAATGAGAGTCGCTGAAATAAAGGCATTTCATGATAATTAATAAATTACAGTACACTTAACAAGAAATAAAATATATATTTATGAGAAGGCAAAGTTTATCATAGCGATATATTGATTTCAGTGTCATGTGGCAGTATGATATTATAATATTTTGGTTCAATGTTATAGAATGAGCATAATTACTTAATACATAGCACCGTCCGCTATATTTCAACACCTATATTTTAACCATTAGTTTTCTTTTTGCTTTTAGCTGAGACGGATTTATAATGAAACTAGACTACCCCTGACCCATTAGATCACCGGGAAACTCATTCTTCCAGCAACGGAGTTTTGTTTCATGGGGTTTTTTGGGGGGTTATTTTGCATGTTCTCAACGAATGTGATTTCGAAATTACGTGTAAACGGCTCCTTTCCCAGGAAAAGGAAAGGTTTGGCTGCTATTTCTTGCTACCACATAACAGATATGTCGGATCCTTTATTGCAAATAGCTGTTATGTGGCAGCAGAGCGTGCTAGAAATAGCAGCCAAATCTTTGGAGGTGAGATAACGTTGAATGCACTCGAAAAAAACCTAGGGAAAATACTATTTCACACCGAGGTTACGGAGTTCATGATATATGTGTTTATGTATGTATGTAGTATGTATGTATGTATGTATGTATGTATGCATGTATGTATGTATGTATTTCATTCTTAATGATCTGATACACACACACACACACACACACAAATATTAGACACAAAGTTTGTTAAGCATATTTGCCTTTGTTATTATTTAGTAAAATACGAATTTTCGAGTAACAGATTAGAAATATTTGTATTGTGATGACTAAAATACATGAAAAATACAATTATTTCCAATTGCAAATTGAAGAATAGAATACGATCAAACCGCATATATTTTAAACTGCATTCACTGATCAACGTTGGATGTGGTTACTGTATAGACAATCATAGCGTCAAAATCGTCTCATACTTTATATTGTCATGTTGAAATATGATACATTATTTTATAACATTATCTGGTCAATTGTTTGAATATAAGTTTAGATGTTTATCAAATCAATACTCCGATAACAGCTCTGCTTGATCAATGCTCGTATGAAATTGATTAACAGCATTCTAGGATCGAGCAACAACAAACTCTTTTGTATCTTCACTTATCTCGATCAGACAATAACATCTACCCATATTTTTCTATGCATTTTAAAAGTATTTCTTGATTATGGTATCGTTGTACTTTCCTGGAAATATTCGGGGCTCTGATGTGTCTTCGAAGGCGATACAGTATAACAGATACACTTGTAGACGCATAAAGTTGTATGCTATTGTGCACGAGAATGTGATTATGAGCGAGCGTAGGTGTTAGTGTCGTTGCTGCTGTACAGTAGTGATCACAATCTTTTTCACTCAATATTTTGTCACATACTAGTGCATTCAGCCGATAAATAAATTATAAACATCTTTCTTTCTTTATGATACACTATCATGTACTTATACGATAAATGTTCTGTAGCCTCAACCTTGGTTGCATGTCACTGTTATATAGATAAATATATTACAATAGAAACAAACTTGCACCGTTCTCTTCACTTCTAAATGTTAAACAAAATGAGTAGTTTCTTTGATAACTAGCTATAATATTCAATTAGATATAAAAAAAAACAAATACAAACAGAAACATAATGATTGTTTCCTAGTTAATGTCAGCGAGGAGAAAATAATCTGAAAACTGCTGCTAATATTTTTTTTTAAATATATGGGAAATAAGTTGTATGCTAATGGAAATGATATGCGAGTAAATGTTTCAAAATACACAAAAAGGTGTTTAATAATTTGAACAAAATATGAAACTTTTGCTACTTCAGAATCCATAATCCAGCTCATGTCATGTTATGTGAATTGCAATTTAAGATTCATTGGTATATGAAGAGATAGTAAGCTGATGTAATTGAACGTCAAAATTTATATTTCAAGTTGCACCATTTTACTATAGCGGTATTAGCACTTGAATGAAGAAATTAATGACGTCTAAATAAATGTTAAGACGGAATTTTACAATTCTCAATTTAAATGATTTAAAAGCTCAGAGAAAAAGTAAATTCCTATAAACGTAAAAGTAAATTCCTATATACGCCAATGTGATGTTTAGCATCTTGATTCCAGGAGATAGCTTGTTAGAAATTGCTGGACCTGCAACATTAGGAACACAAAATCTACGATAAATCAAACCATGATTCTTTACATATATTTAGTTTTATATAGTAAAATTTAACCATATAGACACTGGTCCGACTAAATGTATGTTATATGCTCCTGTTAACATATTTTAGGGCGGCAAGCTGGCAGAATCGTTAGAAAGCTCGACAAAACGCTTGGCGACATTTCTTCCAGTTTTACGTTTTGAGTTCTTATAGTTCCCAGGTTAACTTTATATTTTATTTCCGGTTCGACAAAATAATTACCAGTTGAATATTGGAGACAATAAAATCGACTTACCACTCCTCTCAAAGATACTGGACTTATGAAATTAAAAAGAATCATCTTAACATATTTTGCTAATATCAACCGGTATTTGAGGTCGCAATAAGCAACAGATCTTATTAAAACAATTGTTCGTTTGAGAGGATATCAGTTTTATTACAAAGTGAAATATTACTACAGTTTTTGATTACGGATTTATATACAGCATTGCCAGCAGAGCAAAATTTGCCTCAACTTGCTAGATAGTTGTTGTTATGAGAAATGTGCTTAAAAGCTGTCAATGGAGAACAGTAAAATATTTGCGTGCGAATCCCAAGCTGACTTTTTTACTCACTTTTTTTACTTCCTCTCACTTTTTTACTAACTATTTTTACTTCCTCTCACTTAACTTTCCCTCGCATCTTTTTATCCAACACTGCAGCCACATGGAACTTCAGATGAAACATATTTCCTTTTAAAATACCTCCGGGCTGGGGCCTGACAGAACAACTAAATTTTTATTTCATAATTAGTGCTAAACTTTGGATTTACATCTCTCAACTTACTTTTCATTCAAATAGTTATACATAAAGAATTTTATATATTCAATTTTGTTGCAGAGAAGAGATCTTCATGAGACTCAGTGATACGTAGTTTAGTACCACAATATATTGAATGCATGTAAATTCTTACAAAATACATAACACATAAATTTTACACTATAGAAATTAACTTTTCATAACACACTGTTTCATTCAACTTGGTCGATCAACTTTGAAACATTGCAGAAAAATCAATATCATTCTCAAAATTAATTTAGAAATACAAATATTTATTGTTTGGCGATATTTTGAGAGATATATTTTATTTCGAAATCTTTAATATCCATTACAGAATTTCACCAAACCTGAAAGTAAGATTTCATTTCAGGACAAGTATTAATTAAATTTAACATCGGTTTAATTTTTTTAATGCGCAACAGTGAATGATTAAATTAATAAATATTTCATTAATTTCGAACATTTTAACAGCATTCTTTTTGCATTATATAAATACTTGGTGTATTATTTTGGTATTTAATTATGTCTAACATTAAAAATAATGAAAAGGTTAAATAGTGATTTATTGACTAATCTAATACTGCCTAAAATTTAGGTATTCCTATTATGTGAAGAATGTTTATACAAAGTAAAGAAAATATATCTATTTAGTTAGATACTTCTTAGCAACTTTAGGCCTATTTTCCACAAATTGGAGCAATCCATTTCAAGAGAACAGAAACATGTATACCAAAGTAGTGATACATATTTGAGAGCGTCGAAATTACGTACATTGCATGTACAATTTGAGATAGATTTATCTTGTGAGATTCAAATTCACAGAATATTAAGCAGAATGAGATGTTTATATTTTGTTTAAATATTGTGTTATTTTATATTTTTTAATTTATTATTATTATTATTTTGTCTATAGAACTGGAAGTTCTGTACGTAACACAAACTAAGAATGTTTATATTTCATGTAGATTTTACTTCTGTTGCCATAAAAAGGCAACATGTAATAAAGGCACATCTGAAATCCAAGAAGCATTATTTCCCGCTACCTCAGCCTGCGGCGGAAAGCTTACCATCATCAGGTTAGCTGCTTCCACAGAGTTCAATCTTTAGCAAGAGCATTCAGGGAATCTCTGTCAAGACCTGTCTATACTGTTACCTTTCCAGGAGTGGCTGTGGTAAGTTTGCCTCCCAATCACATGGTTTGGTATTCAGTCCCACTCCATGGCATCTTGGACAAGTGTCTTCTTATACAGCCTCGGGCTGACCAAAGCCGTGGGAGTGAATTTGATAGACGGACATAGAAAGGTGGAAAGGATGTCTGCAATAACTTTTGTGACATCTGTCTGTTAGCTCTGGTTGGGAAAGTCCTTTGTAGGCCAATGCTGGATAGATTGTTTCTGCACATTACTGAAGAGATTCTACCAGAATCACGTGGGTTTAAAGGTGGTACGAGTACCATAGATGTGATATTTTCAGCTAGACAGTTACAAGAGAAGTGCATCGAACAGGATATTGACTTATATGAAGGTTTTATTGATCTGATGAAAGCGTTTGATTTTGGGAGATCAAAAAAAGTTGAGCTACCCTGAAAATTTGTAAGAATGCTTAGATAATTTCATGACGAGGTTGATGTAAGTGGTAATGCTGGAGGCACCTTGTCAGATCCGGTTTCTGTAGAAAATGCTGCAAAACAGGGTAGTATTCCCGTTCTTACCTTGTTTGCTCTGTATTTTACAATAGTCTTTCAAACAGCCTTCGACGATTATGCTGTAGAAGTCTATATAAGATGTAGGGTAGTGAGAAAACTTTTAAACTCAAAAGACTTTGTACCAAAACGGAGGTTCTTCATTCTCATATCACTGAGTTCTTGTATGCTGATGATTGTGACCTGTTAACACATTCCCAAGAAGATATACAGCACATGGTGAATGCGATTTCTGTAACATATACAACATTGGGCCGATTCTACTGTACCAATCTACCCCCTCTAAACTTTATATGGAACCTTCTGTGACTGTGTATGGACAGACGTTGTAACTAAATTCATTTATCTAAGAAGTACTTTGAGCACTACTGGTCTTGATGATGAAATTTCATATAAAAGCAACAAGGCTAGTAGTGCCTTTGGTAGGCTTGGCAAGCGTCTCTGGTCACGTCATGGTATATCTTTCGAAAAAAGTTAGATCTTGTAGCACATGTATTCTGCCATCGTTGCTCTATGGAAGTGAAACATGGGTTGTTTATTGTAGGCATTTAAGGCATTTGGAATGATATCATCAATATTGTCTTCGGGAAATTCGTGGGATAAATTAGAAAATGGCGATCAGTGATGTGGAAGCACTTGAGAAAAGTGGTGTTCTTTGGGGCGAGGTGGACATCTGGTGAGAACGGATGTTGAAAGACTTCCTCAGCAACTTTTGGATAGTGAGCTGGAAGACGGTAGGAGTCCAGTACATAAGCCCAAAATGAGGTTTAAGTCTGCTTCAGAATTGCTCTAACACAGAAATGAGTTTCAGTTGTTGATTAGGAGAGAAAGGCATAAGATCAAAATGGATAGAGAAAAAGAGTGTGCAGTGGTGTTCGATGTTTGAAATAGAGAATGAAGCACGAGAGAATCAAGGTTTAGAAAGAATGAACCTGTGGAAAATGAGGGAGTGTTGCTATTTTATGTGTGTGATTTGTGGGAGGAAATGCTTGAGTCATGCAGGTGTTGCCAGCCTTCAGAGAATTTACAGGAATCAACTCCTTGTAAATTGTAATACGGCTTTTGCTCACACCTATAATTAATCCATAGGCTGGGATTTCGTTATTTTCTTTCTTTTTACCATATACGCGTTACAAATTCTGTTTGTTTGTGGAGACTTTTTTATTAGTAGGAGAAATAGTGATCAATTTGGCTGCTATTTCTAATATTTTCGGTATGTGGTTTTGAGCAACTTGTTGCAATTAACCCTTTTATTATAATTAATATAATTCTTACCAAATATGGTCTTTTCCATACCGATAAATCTACTAGGTGAAATTTATTAATTTTATTAAATTAATTATATTTCACCCGTTTTTGTATATTGAATACTATTGCTCCCTTACAAGAAATCTACGAAACTTCGTTTCGTTGGTAATGTTTTTGTAACTCACGTGGTAATTTTGGAGGGAGATACGAATTCGCATGTCTATATAAATGTAGGGATGCTAACAGTCCGTTAGATCGTTCGATGTCGCTGGTCAAGCCGGTGTAATGGGTGAGTTTTTTTCCGTAGCATTTCTAGATTTATAGGAAATATTATATTGACAAGGAAATGAGCCTTCGGTTCTAATCCAGAAATGATTCGTCTATAATTAATCCATAGGCTGGGATTTCGTTATTTTCTTTTTTTTTTTTTACCATTTACGGGTTACAAATTCTGTTTGTTTGTGGAGACTTTTTTTATTAGTAGGAGAAATAGTGATCAATTTGGCTGCTATTTCTAATATTTTCGGTATGTGGTTTTGAGCAACTTGCTGCAATTAACCCTTTATTATTAATTATATATATATAATATATATATATAACGTGTAAAGTTAATAAAAGAAAATAAAGAAATATAGTGGATACTTGGTTAATTTTATTTGTATCACGATGAAAAAAAGTAATACATAAAAGATTCACGATGTAAAGGAAGCGAATCAACAAAAGAAATAAACATAAAAGAATATTAATTTTCGTGCTGTAAGTATGATATTAATTTCACTGTGCAACAAATTTCAGGTTCAAAAAAAGTACAAGTTAAGTAAGATTTGTTTCTGGGTCAAAAAATTGTCCGTATTCTGATTCTGACATTTATTTCTCCTGATTAGGCACCGTTTTCCTGTACCATGAACCATATTTTTTATAATATACTGCATAGTATTGCGTATTGAACACAACATTGTAAATACTGAAAGTTACAGAAAACAAAGCAAAAAATTTAGTTGGTAAAACAAAACATATAATGGTTATGAATTAAAAACACACCTGTCAGTTTAAACAACTTTTTCCCCTCTAAGCCTCTTGTGCGGAGTGTGATCTTCTGTTTTTTCATACCCCAGCAGTAGTCTGCCAACATGCCAGGGTTCCATTTTCCTTTGAATCGTCACTCTATCACTGAAATATCCTGATGGAATCTTTCGCCATGTTCATCACTCACATCACCAAGACTTTCCGGAAAAAATTCAAATAAGAGTGAAGCACATAAACTTTTAGAGACATGTTACATCCCATATCATGATAAAGACTTAGCAGATCATTCACAACTTGCACATGGTCTTCTGAATGATGGTTGCTCTGGACGTTATTGCAAACTTTCTTGAATGACTCAAAGGCAAGCTTCTCTTTTCTCTTGAGATGTGTGATGAAGGTTTCATCAAGTACAATTTTTCGAATTTGGGGACCTATGAAGATACCTTTCATTTTAGCTTGACTCAGGAAAGGGAACTTTTCTACAAAATATGCAAATGCGGGGGATTCCTTGTCCAAGGCTTTAACAAATTGCTTAAACAAACCAAGTTTAATATGCAAAGGTGGTAAAAGAATTCTATCACTTTTCACAAGTGGTTTGTGCATGATATTGTTTTCCTTATTCAATTTCATCGGCCAATCCTTGCGAACATAATGTTCAGCTCTTGCTCTGGAATTCCATAAGCACAGGAAGCAGCATAATTCAGTATAGCCAAGCTGAAGGCCAGTGAACATGACCACAACCTTAAAATCTGCACAAATATGCCAGGTACGGTCATCATACTGTGTGCTTGTTAGAATTGCTTTCAGATTTTCATATGATTCTTTCATGGGTGTGCTGTAAACTATGGGAACAGAAAGCAGAATGTTACCATTGTGTAGCAGAACAACTTTGATGCTGCCTTTGGATGCATCTATGAAAAGTCGCCAGTTGGTTTTATCATATGTTATTTCCAGTTGCTCAAAAAGTTCAGTGATATCATTACAAAAGCATAAGTCATCCTTCATGGCGAATAATGCAAGCAGATCCTCTGTACGTTTTCTGTACAATGTTATCTTCAATCCTTTCTCAAGAAGATTACGTTCTTGAAGCCTTGATGCCAGAAACCCACTTTTCCCTGGTTAAATTGAGATCCCTGCACAAGTCATTTAGAGCCTTTTGAGAAAATGGTATTGATTTATTCTCACTTTCTGGATCATTGGGCTCCACACATTCACCACTGGAATGTTCATCAGCACTGCTGGGACTCTGTATTTCTTGATCTGGAGATTTGGGCACAGGTAAATTTTCTCAGTGCTCTACATGGCGCATTGCTGATTTCAAATTTGGGTAAACAATGTGTTTCTTTTTCTTTGCTGTACTGCAGCCTGTAAAGTCATGCTGACAGAAATACCAATCATTAGAGTGCTCTTTCTGCTCAGACCAAATCATTGGCACACCAAACTTCATGTGAACATTTTCCTGCAAACCAGGCACTCAATGTCTTCACGCATGTAAGGCAGCACACATGAGGAGCCCATGACTTATCCTGGTCTCCTAAGTAACAATCGAAGTACACCTCGTATATTTTCTTGATATGGCATGTAATACTGCGCTTTTCTTAAGCAAAAGTCAATTCCCCCCAGATATAACAGAATCTGTTTGGATCATTTTTGCCCTGTCTTGCACTCATTGTTGAAAACAAATAAGATCTGAAAGATAAAAAATAACATTAAACACAAGCTTTGAATCACGTTGTAGGTGTTACTAAGATTGGTCTCTAGCCCTGGGTTGAAAACCATTTTACAATGCGGTAGAAAATTTTATTTAATAATAATGACAAAAAGAGTATACAGTGACAAATCTGTAGAAACCATGGATTTCCCATGTCATTTTGCATATAAAAATGACCACAGATCTCTTGTACTTTTTTGAGTGTTGCACAGTGTTTCTTGGCGAGACAAGTTAGTTTGACACATAGCAATGATGAGGTCACTATTTAATGTTAGGGAGTTTACTGAAGATTAATAATCATTTATATCTACCTGTATAAATCTATGCCTACCTTTATTATCAATTGTATTAAGCCAATTGATAATATCTTGTGAACTAGACCAGAGGTGTAATCTTAATTTATTCTTAAGTTGGAGTATATATCTATCTAAAATTAATTTACTTAATTTACCTATGTCTGATTTTCCTGGGCAAAGTAATTTAACTTTAGGATAAGTAAAGAAATTAGGTATATGGTCCTTAAGGGATATTCTAGGTCATAAAGGGATTAAAGGTTCAGTCAAATCATCAATATTATATTTTGTCATTATTTTTTTACACTCAAATTTAATATTTTAAAGTTTGTTTATATTTGCTACTTTATATTTTTTGTAATTTCCTTCTGAATAAGATCATGGTATAAATCAATGTTCATATTGGACAGATTTCAAGTCTTGCCGGAGGTAACCAATATTCCTTCTTTAGATTTCAGTTCTAAGATAATGTTCTTTAATTTCCCCATGTGCTGATTTCTAAATGGGTGCTTCACAAATGTAATGTTCTATATTGCATTCCAAATATGAGCTTCGAAGGAATCAAGATCTCTTTTATGCGGCGGATGTTTCCTTGATTTGAAATGCTTTCTAACCTATTCTGTTTCTATATTTTCATGTTTGTTCAAATAAGGTTTCTCCTCATGTGTTAAGTCGTGGCAGTAAGCTTTTTTCATCGTGATACAAATAAAATTAACCAAGTATAACCTTTTTTCTTTTATTGACATTACATATTATTAGACAGTTTATCCATATATATTCCGTAACTTTCTTTCAATAGATTTGATGAGACCAGTTGATATCCGGATTTATAAGAAGTCACTTACGAGGAAATTACAGCCTCAAAACCGATGTGTGTGTATATATTTATATATATATATATATATATATATATATAATATATATATATATATATATATATATATATATATATATATATAAGCGTGTGTGTGTGTGTGTATGTATGTATGT
>NC_043001.1:61495214-61557714 GCF_006345805.1 Octopus sinensis
TACCTAAATAATCAAGACAGAACGGAGCCTTAGGTACCCAAACAATTTAGAATTACATTAAAAGACCATAAACCAGATATTCTTGTCAATCTACCGCAGAATTTAAAACATTATAGACAAAATGCTCCCTAATTCTCAGGGCACTTGAACTTTTTGACCTTTGGTCGGACACCACGGACGTCATACTCTGGTTTAGAAAGTTACCTCTCAAAACAAACCCTAAGTTTCTACAGATTGACAATAATTCAAATTACGCTGTTAACCATATATTCCTACATAAGTCCCTGACCTTTGCCATAAATAAAACGTCTTTATCTAAGAGGGATGCAGATATTAACTTAGCGACTAAGAGGAGCTTAATTACATTCGACAACCAACTATGGTTTCATAAGGATTAGGTAGGGAAGTTTGACATAAGCGTGGATGCTTGTGACTCAGCCCAAGTCACCGTTTTGGTTGGATTGTTTCTATTGCACCAATTAAAGTCCGTCTTACCAGATATAGGAGGTGGTCTTTATAGATATAATGCTTTATTCACATTCTACAAATATAGTAAAGTAGAACTCGAATCAGCAAGAGGATTTGAAGCCTTTTCTGTAACTTTCGGCTCTCCGTTACAACAGACAGTATCGATAGGATAGCAAACTTCCTAGATGTAACGTTGAAAATCAAAACGGATTTGTATAGCTCTTATCACAAGCCTAATGAAAACCTCCAGTATTTTAATAGATGCTCTAACCAACACAGGATGGCAATAAGATCAATCGTAAAATATTCTCCGCCAGAATATCGAGGTTATCCGCGAATAGCGACATTTTCTCACACAGCACCCATTACTTCATTGAAGCATTGGCCAGTGTTGGATACATACCAGTGGCGAATGCACCCGCTCCCACCCTCGATCACCTCCCATCACCACATAAATAGTTAAATAGGCTAGACTACACACTAGGTAGCACGACTTTACGTCCCCACAGAAATAAATTAGAACGTCTACACTACACAGACCATAATAAAATCGTAGAGCAACACTCTAAGCGTTGGAGAAAACCCGATGGCAGTAAGCAAAGTGTTGTTAAGATATCTGGCCCACAGCACAGAATACTAACCAAGCTGGTAAGCAAAATATGGTTTAAGTATAATATGGTTTAACCCTCCTCTTGCATCGAACATTGCTTCAGATATACCCGGCATTTTCTTTAGAGCACTAGACAGATACTTTCTCCACATACATGAATACCACAAAATCTTTCATACACGCAATATAAAGTTATCCTACTCCACCACACCTAATGTATCGCAAACTATAGATACCCTAAATAACAGAATATTTAACTCCAGGAGAGATTCAGAGCTGACTAAAAATCCAGATACACCTCTTTACCTCAACCAGGCCCAGCACACGGGGAAGGCTAACGGGCAGCAGCCACACAACGACACGGCAACTCTCACAACGATTCCCGCAAAACTGGGAGCACCAAATAAAACCTCGCCTATGCTAGACCCTACTACGTGTCCACTGGACAACCAGTCCCTCAGGGAGATTGTAGTTTATAGGGGTACTGTAGCCACCAATAATAATATCTTCCACTGCATAGTAGCCACTGCTTCCCATTTTAAATGGAGATATCATAATCATGTCTACTCCTTCAAGATACTTAATAAGCATAAGTCCACATCGAGATACTAAAAAGTCGGTATCGCTTTATTAACAAAAGAAACGAAGAGTTGATACGGGGTCCGCATAAAAACCGCAGCACCTTCACAAAGCTCAGATAGTCTAGTCCCCCTCCCCCACCCACATGTAATTTCCCCTCCCAACAGCCCCTTTCTACAGTTTATAGTAGCCACTGTGGAGCGTTCGAACATCTTCCCACGTGAATCAACCCTTGAGCCCAGAAAATGTTTTCGTGCCCCTCCTAACCATCCCGCTTTTCCCTTCTTCCCGCTCCGCTAATTTCTTCTATAGATTATATTCCAAAACTTTTCTTATTGCTATTGATTTTAATGGTGTCTACTTTCCTACCATTCTTTTCTTGGTTTCACCCTCATGAAATATTATATATTTTTATTGTTGTTGCTTTCATAGTTTATAGTTTTTCACATTTCACCTGATCCAACATGAGTTTAAAATTTCCTTTTTTGTTCCTCTTCCCATATGTGCTGCATTTTCTAGCTGTATAGGCGTATGGCAGAGTATATATTTATGTATATGAGTGTGTGTGTACATATATACATATTCGTGTGCATATGCATATATAGATATCTACGTATGGGTGTGAGAGTATGAAGGTGTGGGTCTATGTACATACATGTGTATGGGCGTATATCTGTGGGCATGTACATGCCTGTATGTTTACTTAAATATATATATATATATATATATATATATATACTCTTTTACTCTTTTACTCTTTTACTTGTTTCAGTCATTTGACTGCGGCCATGCTGAAGCACCGCCTTTAGTCGAGCAAATCGACCCCGTGACTTATTCTTTGTAAGCCCAGTACTTATTCTATCGGTCTCTTTTGCCGAACCGCTAATGACGGGGACGTAAACACACCAGCATCGGTTGTCAAGCAATGCTAGGGGGACAAACACAGACACACAAACACACACACACATGCATATATATATATATATATATACATATATACGACAGGCTTCTTTCAGTTTCCGCCTACCAAATCCACTCACAAGGCATTGGTCGGCCCGAGGCTATAGTAGAAGACACTTGCCCAAGGTGCCACGCAGTGGAACTGAACCCGGAACCATGTGGTTGGTAAGCAAGCTACTTACCACACAGCCACTCCTGCGCCTATGTATATATATATATATATATATATATGTATATATATATATATATATATATATATATATATATATTATATATATATATATATATATATATATATATATATGTAGCCGCCTCCAAGGAAACACAAATAACAAGCGGTGTTCTACAGAGCACTATCTTGGGGCCACTGCTGTTCATAGTGGCCCTTTCAGACATGCCCTCAGTTGCTAAGATGGCCACCCTTGATAGCTATGCAGATAACACCGTCTCTCACACAATACAAAACTCTGGAAATATTGCACATCTGCAACGGAAGTTGGATACAGTATACAGGTGGGCTGAGGACAACAGCTTGCAGTTTAATGCAGGGAAGTTCCAAGCCCTGCACCACCGGCACACAAAGGTGAACGACATGCAGACGGGATACACTGGCCCAGGAAGAATTGTAACTCCCGAGTCAAAATCAGTGCGTGACTTGGGTATTGACATGAGCAATGATGCATCTTTCCAAGTGCATATTACTAATTTGGTAATAAAATGCAGACGGCTAGCTGGATGGATTCTCCGACCTTTCAGAACGAGAGAGCACGAGGCACTGTTGGTCCTTTGGAAGACATTTGTCCTCAGCCGCTTGAACTACTGCTCCCAACTATGGTCACCACACAATATAAAGTTAAGAGCAGAACTCGAAGCAATCCAACGAAGCTACACTAAGAAGAGCGTCTCAATGCAACATGTCAGCTACTGGGAAAGACTTAAAGAATCAAAACTCTTTCTCCCTGGAGCGAAGGCGGGTGAGATATGCAGTGATATACATCTGGAAAATCCTAGAGGGTCTTGTTCCGAATTTTGGCATTCAAAGTTACCCCAACAGCAGAACGGGGCGCCACTGCATGGTGCCAAAGATCCCAGCATCACTATCAAAATACAGGACCAGAGACTGCAACAGCTTGGGTTTCAGGGGATCACAGTTCTTCAATATCCTTCCTAAATGCCTGAGAGACCTGCATGTTGTGGATGTGGGTTTCTTTCAAACTAAACTGGATCTCTTCTTGTCAGGGGTTCCAGATGAACCTACTTCTCAGCAGGAAACAGAGATGCGGGCAGCGGCGTCGAACTCCCTTGTTGATCAAGTGCCACGTATCAGAGGTGGTTTCACATACTAGTGTAGCTCATTCAACGGTGGTGCCCCAGCATGGCCGCAACTTTGGGGCTCAAAAATTTTTAAGGATTTAAGGATATATGTATGTGTGTGTTTTTATATATATATATATATATATGTATGTATGTATGTATGTATGTATGTATGTATGTATGTATATACACATATATATGCATATGATCTGCAAAAGTTCAACCCCTCCTCTACGGGGTGCAGACTGAGCAACGCGAGCACAGCAAGCCAGCTGTGCTAGCGGCAAACGGGGCTCTGACAGTCATCAAGTCCTCAACGGTGGAACAGGCGGATGAAGTTGCCTTAACAACTTAACGGCTGTGAAGGCGGACGAAGGCTGCAGCAGACCATCGACTCCAATCGTCTCGGTTTACCTTGCCATTGGGTCAAGTTGGTGGTCTGTCAAGTTTACGTGTGCTTTACTGGGCGTGCGACCTCAAGCACACGTTAAAAAATTTCACGCACAGGCGTCTTCGCCACCACTCTTCTTATTCTTTCCAAGTCTTTCGGCGATCGGCGATGGATGAAGGGAGCAGGCTCGTGAAGGCTGGAGAACCGGCACGGATGCAGTGGTTACATGATTCAGTCGCTCTATCTTTCGGAAGAAGCAGGGAAGATGTTCGGTAGCAGTATCCCCGACTGAGCAGCCCTGTTTAGGATCCACTCTGCTCACCCTGAATTGGGAAGGGGCTAGAAAAGGTGCCCTAAACATAGTCTGCTTCACCCCAATCATGTCTGGAAAACCGCGTCCAGAGGGATCACCATCATGCGGTCGAAAATCAAGATCAAGATACGCAATGCTGAAATTCGGGACCTGGAATGTCAGGACTCTCATAGATAACACCAACTCAGACAGACCCGAAAGGCGAACTGCAATCGTCGCCCGGGAATTCCATTGATTCAATTTTGACATCGTAGCTCTCAGTGAAACCCGGAGAGCCGGAGAAGGCCGGCTGAGAGAAGAAGGCGGTCAATACACCTTTTTCTGGAAAGGTTACGATCCCGACCATCAACAGATCCATGGTGTGGGTTTTGCAATACGAAACACCATCCTATCCAAACTGACAGAGCAGCCCATCGCAATGTCCGCTCGACTCATGACCCTCCGAATCCAACTTGTCAAAAGTCAGCACGCAACTATCATCAGCACGTATGCTCCCACCCTTGACGCGGAGGATTTAGTCAAGGAAGAGTTTTACAGCCAGCTTGATAGCATTCTCTCTACCGTCCCAAAGGACGACAAGATCATTCTCCTGGGAGATTTCAACGCCAGAGTTGGGAGAGATCGTGAACTCTGGACAGGAACCATCGGAAAGGAAGGAGTGAGAAAAGTCAATGCCAATGGAACTCTGCTACTCACCAAATGTGCTGAACATAACCTGGTGATAACCAACACCCTTTTTCGCCAGAAGAATCGATATAAGGTCTCATGGCAGCATCCAAGATCTAAAAAATGGCATCTCATAGACTATATCATCGTGAGATCCCGAGACCAGCAAGATGTGTTGCTCACCAGAGCCACCACTGGAGCAGATGAGAGCTGGACAGATCATCGCCTCATCGCCTCCACCATGAAAATCAAACTCCGACCAAAAGTGAAATATCACAGCAAGGAAAGCAGAGTAAAGAAATTCAACATCGAAGCACTGCAAGACCCAAAAACTCGTGTCGCTTTCCAGCAGCGCCTACAGGTCAATCTTCAAAATAAGACTCCAAATCATCTCGTCGAAGAAAATTGGAACCAGCTGAAAGAAACCATCATCACCGCTTGCGAAGAGAAACCATCGGTCGCAAGAAAAGGAAACACCAGGACTGGTTCGACGACAATGATGAAGCTCTCAAAGAACTGATCGACCAAAAACGTAAAGCTTTCATCAGCTCACAGAATGATCCAAAGTCTGCCACTAAACGAGAGTCTTTCAAAAAGTGCAAAGCCGCAGTTCAGAGGACAACCCGTACCCTGAAGAACCAGTGGTGGAGACACAAATCTCGTGAAATCCAGCAGCTAGCAGATGTAAACGACACCAGAGGGTTCTTCAAAGCCACAAAAGAAGTATACGGACCTTCCACACATGGACAGGCTCCTCTGAAGAGTAAAGACGGAGCGACCATCCTGAAAAGCAACACCGAAATAGGAGACAGATGGAGAGAACACTTCGATGACCTCCTCAATCACAAGGTTACCATCGACAAAAGCATACTTGACATGATTCCTAAAGAGGCCAAAGATTACTCTCTCGCTCGAATTCCATCCCTCGAAGAGGTCAAAATTGCTATCACAGCGATGAAGAACAACAAAGCCGCGGGTCCTGACGGAATCCCAGCTGAGATCTACAAACTGGGAGGTGGTTTTGTCCAACACCAGCTCCACCAACTCTTGGTCAAAATCTGGACAAATGAAGTTGTACCATCCGACTTCAGCGATGCTAACATCATTACTATTTGGGTAAGGGCGATCGTTCTGAGTGTGGAAATTACCGGGGTATTTCCTTATTAGCAACTGCTGGGAAGATCTTGCACGCATCCTGAACAACCGCCTCAAAACGCTGTCAGAGAGGATCCTTCCTGAGACGCAGACTGGCTTTAGGCCATCACGAAGCACAACCGACATGATCTTCACGCTGCGACAGCTACAAGAAAAATGCCGTGAGCAACACCAACCGCTCAATTTGGCCTTTATCGACCTATCCAAATCCTTTGATCGTGTCTCGCGAGAGCCCCTCTGGGATATTCTCGCCCAGTATGGATGCCCAGATAAGTTCATCCGGATCCTCAAACTCCTCCATGACAATATGCACGCCAGAGTCCAGACCGACGGAGGCAGTTCTGAGCCCTTTAAAGTCACCTCCGGAGTGAAGCAAGGCTGCGTGATAGCGCCAACTCTCTTTACCATCTTTATCGCGACAGTGTTGCACATCACAGAGATGACCTTCCACCTGGCATCGAGATCTCGAACAGAATGGACGGCAAGCTTTTCAACCTCGCTCGCCTCAAAAGTACGTCAAAGACAACGGCGCGAAGCTTGCTAGAGTTCCAATATGCCGACGACAACAGTGTAGCAGCTTACAGAGAGGATCACCTCCAACAGATTCTAAATGCTTTTCATCATGCATATACTAAACTTGGACTGAGCATCAACATCAAGAAGACTCACTTACTCTACCAACCTCCTCCCAATGCCCGTGTTGACAACCCGCCATCGATTCAACTCGAAGGAATTCCACTGGAAAATGTGAACCATTTCTGCTACCTTGGGAGCCATCTGTCAGCAAAGGTAGACCTCAGCGATGAAATCCAACACTGTCTAAGGTGTGCAGGAACAGCTGTCGGCAAGCTTCGAACAAGAGTTTTTGCTGATCGGGACATCCGAACCGAAACCAAACTCATGGTGTACAGGGCAGTCATTATTCCAACCCTCCTTTACGCATCCGAAACCTGGACCCCGTATAGTCACCACCTGAAAACGCTCGAGAAATTTCACCAACGCTGTCTTCGGAAGATCCTTAACATCAGCTGGGAAGACAGAAGAACAAACGTCAGCCTGCTACAAGAAGCAAAAATGACCAGCATCGAAGCCTATGTCATCAAAGGCCAACTAAGATGGAGCGGCTACGTGGTTAGAATGACTGACGAACGACTTCCCAATCAGATCTTCTACTCCCAACTCAAAGACGGCAAGTGTACAAAAGGAGGCCAGAAGAAACGCTACAAGGACTCCCTGAAAACGAACAACAAAAAGTATGACATCGACTTCACTAACTGGGAGGAAACGGCAAAAAACAGACCACTCTGGAAAACCACCATCCATGAGGGAACGGCGACTTTCGAGTCGAAAATGTCTGCAGAGCTGGAGGAGAAAAGACGACGACGGAAGGAGCGCCAACAACAACCACGTGCGACTCTCCCTTCCGGCACTAGATGTCCGCACTGCGACCGATCTTTTCAAGCAAGAATTGGTCTTATCGGTCACCTACGGACTCACCAGTAAATTTGCGCGAAGACCATCATCCTCGACCTTGAGGGATTGCCATCATCATATGCATATGTGCGTGTGCCTGTGTGTGTACGTGTGCATATATATACATATACATATGTGTGTGTGCGTGTGTGTATTTATATATACAGTATCTTATAGAAGTATGTTCACCCCTAAAAATTTGCAGTAAAATTGCCATTACCCTGATAATATCGAAGAACATCAAACGGAATTTATACTCAAGAAAATAGATTATACATTCAAACATTATACAAATTTGGAAAACAAAACAATACACTTTTTCAAAGATATGAACGAAATATCAAATTTAAAACTATGCAAAAATATGTATGCCCTAAAGGATTATTTGCTATATTCAATACTTGTTGCGAGCGCCCTAGTTTTCAATGGCTGCATTAAGTTTTCTGACCTCCATTCATCATGAATGATGTTTTTCAACTGTGTTACATTTTTTTCATCCTCAATCTTCCTTTTCCAGATGCTCCACATAGATTCTATTGAGTTTAAATCAGGTGACATGGTAGGCCAAGGCAATACCTTTAACTTTTTATTTGATAAAAACTTATTCGTCATCTTTGAAGGGTGTCTAGGGTCATCATTATGTTGGAACATGGAATGTCTTCCTAGTTCCTTGATGCTTTTCAACATTGTTTTCTGCAATATGTCACAATAAAGCTTTGAATCCATTGTTCTCTCAATAAATGTGAGTCCTCCTATACCAGCCGCATTCATGCATCCCCAAAGCATAACTCTTCCGCCATTATGTTTCGCAGTAGGCACGGTGCATTTGTCGCAACTATCCTTACCTGGTCGTCGCCATACTCGTTTAATATCGTATGACCCAAATAAGTTGATTTTAGTCTCGTCAGAAAGAAAAAGAATTTTATTTCCAAACTCCTTCACCTAACCAACATAGGTTTCGGCAAAATAAAAATGACTTGATTTATGCCTGGTAGTGAGGATAGGCTTCCTACAAGAAATGCGTCCATGAAGACCACACTGGTTCAAACTTCGGCTAACGAACTGTCTGGACGGATACACACTTTCCATTAACAGAAGACACTTGAGGCAAAGACGAAGCGGTACGACGCCTGTCGTCTATCACGCAACATTGGCTGTGGCGAATATCATGCGCAGTTAAAACAGAAGGACGATATGGACGATATTATTTATTGCTTAGTCTTCCAGTAGCTTTGTACTTCTGAATTACTGTGGCAACTGTGTTTACGCTAATATGTATTCGTTTGCTAATTAACTTGTATCCTAAACCCTTCTTGTGCAAATTAAAACTAATTTTCTTCAAATCTTCAGACAATTCTTTTCCTTTTGATGCCATTTATCCCAATGAAGATTTTCACTACGGTAAAAAATCAGAATTCCTGCAGATGCAATAACGATGGCTGGTGCTAAAATGCCATAAGAAATAATTTATTAGAATTGAATTTGGTAAAACAAAAGTGTGGGATAAAATACTGAATATAGGGTGTACATAGTTTTGTAACGTTTGTAAATTAATATTTCATTCATATCTTTGAAAACGTGTATTGTTTTGTGTTCCAGATTTGTGTAATGTTTGCATGCATAATATATATTATTCAGTATAAATTTCGTTATATCTCCTTCAATATTATGAAAGAAATAGCAATTTTACAGACATTTTTTCGGGGTGTACATACTTCTGTGATATACTGTATATATTTCTTTGTATGTATGTGCGTATGTGCGCATTTATGTGGATATATACACATTCATATCTCTCTATGTGTCTGTATATGAGCATGCCTTTCTATATGGGTCTGCGTATTTGTAACTATATACCATTGGGTGTATGTATGTCTGTGTGTGTATCTGTGTGTGTGTATACGTTTCTGTATATTTGTATACGCTCATATACTTGGATATATGGGTAGGTTTTTGAGCGTAGGTATAGGTGTGAATGGACAGAGATGTATGTGTATCGCCCGTACCTTCCGGATATTTTCCGTTTAGTTTAACCTTACCTGTAAAATTTTTATGTAGTTTGGAACTACCCTGTCCAATCTCTAATTAAATTATCACTAATCTGTGTGCCATTATATATCCAGGTATATATGTGCGTGTTGATGTGTACATATGTGTGTGTATATATATATATATACTGTTGTGTCTGGGAAGAGTCATTCTCTTTTAGTGCCTTATTATTTAACACACTCACCGGTAAAATTTCCACTTATTTTTATTTTCTAAAATTTTCGTTGCGTCTTGCAACCATTTCAATAGTCTTGACTCTCAAGAGAAAATATCTTCAAAATGTGACCGCGTGTGCACCGTTGGCGATTTGTTTTCCTCCGTCTTCCCTTCTTTGGATCTTTCCTTTTCCTATGTTTCTGACGAAGCGCTCCGCTCGAAACGTTAAACCCTCCTTCTCTCCTTCTTTCCTGAACGTCCAATAATACTATACTTGTTCCACGTCCTCGCGTTGTTGTGTATACTCTTTGTGTTTTTCATGTTTGGATTAACTATATATATATATATATATATATATATATATATATATATATATATATATATATATATTATATATATATATACATATATATACAAAATTAAGAGTGGACACCCTAGAATGGACACCCTATATCCTAAATATAGACGTCAAATCGCCATTACCACGAAGAATGTGTTCTCAAGAAAAAATCTCAGCAAGAACGCCAAAATGTAAAAGTGATCAAGACAAATAAAAACATACGAAATAAAAACGATTACCTATGTACCAATTGGTTTCACTTGTTAATATCTACGTATAGAACACACGCAGATATCTCCAACTGTCTGAAACTACCCACTGTACCAGTATGGGCAATGACGAACCACATCAGGTCATGCTTCACGTATAGGGCAGATCCGGCTATCGGCTGAGTTCATTGTGAAGATCATCCCGCCACCTTCCTTTGGCCGGGAAGGACAGGCAGTAATTCCTTGTCTGATAACCTGAGAGAAAGAGTGGTGGAGCAGACTGAAAGAACTAAAGACAGATTTTTTATTCTTTGGCCAAACCTTCAGCAACTTTTTTACGTTTCACTTCAAAAGAAAAACGAGGACAGAGTGGGAAGTTTTGCTTCCCAACAATTTTGTTGAAAGGTAGAAGAATAAAGCAAGAATGGTCCCAGTGAACCGGTCTACTCTAAGCATGCACCATTAGACAATAAGGAGAGTGCACTTGCCCCAGTGGTCAGGGCCTCCATGGTTTTGTGATGCTCCCACAAGCAGCCCAAGGAAGTCTTCCTCTTTTGATGAATTCTTCACGGTTAAAATTTATTTTATCGTTTTCACAGTTTAAACGCACTATTGTATGTAAACCCACATATTTTCTTATACCGTACCCAATATTTTTTCCGTTTTGTGAACCCTTAGTGGTTAATAAAGAAAACATTATTATTATTACTTTGTTGTTGCTGCTGTTCCTGTTGTTGATGTTGTCATCATCCTCACCGTGCTCCTCCATGAAATTATCTTGATAATTAAATATTTGAATTCAGAGATTTCAAATACTACAAAACTACTATCAAGGAGAGTTGCAATTTATAATGCAAATTTTAAAGATAATAGACCGAGATGGCCTAATGGTTTCATTCTAAGTGTGGCACAATTTCCAATGCGAATACATCAAGGCTCTTAATACGAAGATTAGACGCATTCTTAGTGATTTTTTCTGCTTCATTTTTTTTTTTTTTTGCATTTTCACTACTTCAAAAGCCGACACAGTGCAGGTGCTGAATGAAGCAATAGTGAATTTTTAAGTCGACAGAATAAGTTCAATTTCCATTCCGCGTAGTTGATATATATATACAGAAGAACAGTATTTTTCTAGAAATAAGCACGCGTTCTCTCATTTAGTCATCTTTCGTCCAATGTCTGTGTGAGAAACTATTCTTGTCAAAAGAGTTAATCAGGCAGGGAAGGTAAAATGTCTTCTAAATGTATTCCAATGTGTTATAGAGGGCAAAATATCTTTATAAATGTAATACACTATGGTATACTGTTATACTTGACGTTGTGGTTTCAAGTAATTCTTTATTAACCACTAGTCTTCCCAATATAATTATCATCTAGTGATAAATGTATAATTTTTACTTTCCATTTTCACAAAATTTATTTCTATATTTTAGTTCAGTTGATGTTATCCAGCACGATGTATGTCTTGCTTTTGCTGTATTAATTCCATAATCTGATCACAGAACTGAGGCATCTTAGTAAATATATAAATATTTGCCTCTAATACCTACGGGGTACTTATCTCAATGATCCTAGAAAAATTAAAGGCATGGTTATTCCTGATGTGTTTTAATATCAGAAAAAAAAAGCCTTTGCCTACTTTTTTTCTGTTTGTACCATTGAAATACTGCTAATAATATAATCAGCTGTTAAAAGTTCATAAACTTTTTGGGTGCCTATACCATAAAACGTTTATTCAACTACATTATTCATGCATTTATTTAAAATCATTATTGTCATTTCTTTTGCTCATTTCTATGTTGGTATAATATTACTGTCAATACATCTATTTATGCATTTGTGATTACTGTTATATAATCATTACTTTCAGTATTTGCGATCTTGTTGACTACAGTACGTCCCTTGTTAAATTGTAAGTCAGAGTGTGGTCTGAAAGTTGAGAACAAACAGCAATTTAAAAAGAAACGGAACGAAAATATCTATCATTTCTAGATTTAATGTCATTTTTATTTCATGTTTTATTTATAAGGTAGAAAATATTGTTATATAATAATTTTGCTTATAGTTTGACTGTTTTCAATCAAATCTACATTTACTCAGAATAGAGCGAGATATTTTTGTTGAATTATTTCTCTCTTTAAGTCTGACCTAGGCTTTAATTTCACTGAATATTTATTAGAAATCGATGCCAAGCGATAACCTTTAAGGGGAAAAACAATAATGTTCTGATTAGTCTCTCTTCAAAGGTCACTGTTGCAGAAAAATCTTCCCATAAAGATGGTGCCGTATTTCAAAACCGTTTACCACTTCATTCCCTTCGCTATGGAAACCATCAATTATGAGAACATATGCCTCAATAATGAATTCATGTCTTCCAGACTCACTTTTTCTCCGTCTGCCATATTGCCCTCTATCACTATTTCAATATAGCCCTCTTTCTTCCTTGTTTCATTTTACTGCGCTCTTCTCTCCGGCTACTAAATTTACCGGCATAAATTAATCTGACTTTTAATGTTATATTAATTTATAGCCATTCATTCCGACAATGTTGAATAGAAATATACTATACAATACTTTCTGTCTCTTTCTAACTCGTTCTCTATTCTCTTTTATTTATTTCACGTTTGAATATAAGATTTGTTTTTAGCTAACCTTTTAATACAAAAAGAGATCTGTAATAAAATTAAATTATGAAATAACAATACTCCACCATGTCTTTCACAATGTATCCTATTTTCTATTATATGAAAGGATTGATTATAAAAATCGAAACGAAATCAAATAAAGCATCATTTATTGCTTTGCGATATTGCTATAAATTCAAATTAAATTGATACATATCCTCGAATTTTAGCATGAACCCAGAACACTGCATATTATTTGCAAATTTAATAAAGAATTAATTGAAATTAAAACGACCAATGGGAAACATAATTGATTTTTTTTATTTATATTCAAGCATAATATACAGTTCGGAAATAACAAAATGAGAATTGAAAAGAGCCTCAGCATATCAATGCTGAATATCAGATTTACATCTATAACCAAAATAAACGTTGCGTATCCATGGTATGTTTGCAAATCCGCGATGATATTGCGTTTATTTTTAATGTTGATACAACATTCAATTTTCAATAAGCTACTTAGGGTCTTCGGCAAAAATGAACTTTATATTTATGGGAATTTTATTGAACAAAAGGTTTGCGCAATTTAGTGTATGTACTCATACACACAGAGGTATATATATATATATATATATATATATATATATATATATATATATATATATATATATAATCTTCAACAATGGACGCTTTCATATTTAATTCGATATCTGAAGAAATGGATATGTGGATACACTATCAAACGGCACATATGAATGCCGTTACATACACACGCATAAAAACATAATTATATTATTCTATTGCCTTACCAGTTCCAGCAGCCGGGGTGCAGCTATGCTGGAACACCACCTATACACACACACGCACTCACACACACACACACACACACACCACACACACACACACACACACACACACACAATATATATATATATATATATATATATTTGCCCCCTTCGCCGTCCACAGAAATAGCGTTCGTAATACTTTTTTTCGTTCGGCTTAACAGCCCTTCTTGTCTTGTTATTTTCCTTGTCCTGTCTTTTACTGCTTATATTTTGTACTGTCGTTACTGTCCTGTTTTTGTTACCATTTTTACCCCTCTGCAAAAAGATCTCAAATTTTATTTGATTTGCTTTTCGCAGGAAGGAAAGTTTCTATCTAAGATATGTCTCGCCTTCACCTTCGAAGCGTAGAGTAGATGAAACCATGGCGACTGAAGAAGGGTTTTTTTCCTTGTGTTATTTGTCCTGTACTCTATTTTTTTGTTGTTTAAGAAAAATGTCCAGTTCCTTGGGTTTGTGTCTATGTTTTCGTTTCTCATTGTGTTCGACGTTTTTTTTGGTGTCCTGTACTCATATATGCGTGTATATATACATGTAGAGGTAGGTACGTACATATATGTATATATATATGCATATGTTTTATTTATTAATATTATATATATATATATATATAGGCGCAGGAGTGGCTGTGTGGTAAGTAGCTTGCTTACCAACCACATGGTTCCGGGTTCAGTCCCACTGCGTGGCACCTTGGGCAAGTGTATTCTATAGCCCCGGGCTGACCAATGACTTGTGAGTAGATTTGGTAGACGGAAACTGAAAGAAGCCTGTCGTATATATGTATATATGTATGTGTGTGTGTGTGTGTGTTTGTGTGTCTGTGTTTGTCCCCCTAGCATTGCTTGACAACCGATGCTGGTGTGTTTACGTCCCCGTCATTAGCGGTTCGGCAAAAGAGACCGATAGAATAAGTACTGGGCTTACAATAAAATAAGTCCCGGAGTCGAGTTACTCGATTAAAGGTGGTGCTCCAGCATGACCGCAGTCAAATGACTGAAACAAGTAAAAGAGTAAAAGAGTAAGAGTATATAAACGGGTGCGTGTGTGAAAATGTTTTGAATGACACTATCAAACGCTTACTAAATATGGAGTAAATTTCACCAGTGAATATCTATCTTTATCTTTTTGTAAATCTATATATAGTAATCTACGTTCACTAACACTAGCATCAATACCACTAATATAAGCACCCAAAATATAAGCGTCGTAAACACTATAAACAAACACAAGCATCACCATTATAAACTCAACTCTCTACCTTTTTAATGACGAACAACACAGTAGCAACAATAGTGCGAACAAAATAAGGTTCACCGTGTAAAATTAAAGACAATGGTATGAAGTAACTTCATATACTTCTGTAATGTAAAACTTGACTGAGATGAGTTTGATCTTAGATCAATGAGTATTGGCTTGAGACTAAATAGCAATAACAATACAGCATACAAAAATAATATGACCACCAGCAACACCAATTATACTTGTAGTGTCATCATCCCCAATATCAACAACACCAAAATCAAGACCACTAACTCCCCCAGCAATACCAACCTAACAACTTTTGAATAACCACCGGTAATGACAATATCAGCATGGTAGCACTAATGTGTGTATGAATAAAGTGTCAGGTGTTTATGGAATATAGCAGACCAGTTTATCTATGACCAATTTATATATCATGTATGCCAAATTCCATACCTATATCTTTGCTGAAGAGTCTTACAGTCTGTATTAAAGAACCAGTTTCTTTTTCATTCTTACTAAAATGCTTCAGGTCATCCATGTAGAGCAAATGATTAATTTTTTCCATTACCTTTTCTGAACTGATACCCTACCTTTGCCTTCCTTAATACTAAACTGAAGAGGATCAAACATAAGGCAAATATTAAAGGTTCGACGAGACCCTTCGAGAATTTCTCTTTTATATTTTCGTTTCTTCATGCTACAACTAATTAATTCTCTTATGTTGTCTGCTATACTAAATATATACTCTAACATTCACTTATCCATGAGTATGGGCTCATGTCATAGGCTTTCCTATAATCTATCAATGCTATTATTAGATTTTACTTCATTTAGAACTGCTTTGCCTATGAATAATAGATCATGCGTTCCCCTAGCCAACAGCTTCTACATTAATGTTAAGCAAGTGATTGGTCTGTAGCTGTGATTGTATTACCCTTGCTCTTATCTTTCATAATGAGTATTGTCCTCCCTCTAGTCATCCAATATGGTGTTATTCCTCCATGTAGGCAATCCTATAGTTTTTCCCAGAGCCTCCTATGTAAACAACTGTATGTCTTTAGCCAGAACACTTGAACTAAATCTGGTTCTGAGCCTTTCCAAATCGGCATTTTTCCTAACATGTTACTCATTAATGCTCTACTTAATATCAAATCTGGCTGCTTCTCACTCACTACTTCTGCCTTCACTTTATTAACCACACCACATCTCCATTATGATTGACTGGCTTATCTCAAATATTACTCCAGAACTTTCTAACTTCCTCTACGTTAAGTTTCTCATCTTCAGTACTTCGTTCTCCACTGTTTATTTGGTTATAAAATCTATTCTGCTCTGTCTGAAATAGTCTATTCTGATGATACTAATCTATTCTTTTCTGATATCTAGAAAGCTTACCTGCTACTGCTATGTTACGCTGCTTCAACTCTTCTATGACTGTCCCAAATCCTTTCTAAGTATCTTCTCCCGAGGGAAGACTTGCATCTTGTTTTTCCTAACTTGTTCAGTTTCCCGGCATCTATTCTATTCAGATCTTGTCTGAAAAGTCTTCACTTTATTTTGTAGTCTCCTTTTCCACATTTGCTATTTTTTTAAATATTTCTTGTGACTACCACCCCTCCTGCATAGATCAATAAATTGATATAGCCTGTGTTTTTAATGTGCCCTAATGATAACAGAATTACTTTCCTAGTCACTTCTAGCAGGTTCCTTCTGTTGGTGCCTCTCAATGCTGGCAATCTTTTTCTTACTTCTCCAGTCATTAATTCCTGCAACCCATCTAAAATCTTCTGATCTTCCTCACTTAAATCACTTAAGTCATTGGTGTCAGTTGTCCCTTCCTTATTGGTAGAACTATTATTATTTTTAAGTTCTTCTTTGGTTTGAGCTGTATCTCTTATGTTGTTGTTTGTCTTTCCCAATGCCTGGTCTTTCTTCTCTAGTTTTCTTGCAATCTTTTCTACCTCCACTTCTATCATCTACTTTTTCTCCTAATAGTATTAGCTTGATCTAATAATCTCAGCTTAGTCCCTTTAAACAAACCCTTCTCTACCCAAAGTGTTAACATTCGTTTTCTAACCTTCTTTTAGGTTCATTTTCTTAGTAGCACTGCAACACTATCCTGTTTTCTTCGCTGGTCCACTTCCTCCTCCTTGCTTTAATATCTACTGGTGCTGTATTAGGATAAGAACTATGATTAGTTTTCATCTTTACTGAACGACTGTCGAGTGAAAGGCCTCCCTTTAAAGGTCCTGCTTCATTTTTCGCTGTTATAACCAAACTTTCTTCTAAAACTCCTGTCTCTCATAAACTGAGGAAACGTAACGTTCGTCACCATCGTCATCACCACTATTATTTTCGACATCTGAATATTTCAAGCAAATTTCTATTGCATTATTTGTTGCCCATTTGTGCTGGTGGGGTAGTGTGTGCTGCATTATTTGGTGGGGGGAATATTGTATTGTATCAGTATCTTTTGTTATGGGTTTTGTTTGAGTCTTCTGTTGTATTAACGTTTATATTGTGTGTTGTTTGTGCAGTGCCCCTTTAGCCTCTTCTGTACGTTCTGGCTCTAAAGCCACTACTGCAGATATAGGGGACGTTGAGAGGCAGATATGGAGGCGTTGAGAGACAGATATTGGAGGCGTTGGATTCGAACAAGGACATGGTAGAACCGTGTCAGCAGAGAAGGAAGTGCTCTCTCCCAGCAATTTTATTGAAAAATGGATGAATGCAGCAAGAATGGTCCTAGTGGACGAGCCTCTTCTAAGTATGCGCCTATAGATTGAAGCAGGACGATTTGGAGAGGGCACTTGCCCTATTGGTCAGAACGACCATTGTTTTGTGGGGTCTCTGCGAGCAACCCTTGAAAACCATCCCAAATGGTTTTTGTGAACCCTTACTGGTAAAGAAAGAAACATTATTATTATTGCTGTTGTTAGTATTAGTATCATTATCATTACTGTTGTTGTTTTTAATATTAATATTGTGGGTATTATTAATACACCAACATTTTCCTTTTGAAGGTACCTGTCGTGTGTGTCACACTTACGTCAAAGGAAAAGGTAAAAAGTTTGAAGGGAGAGATACAAAAGAAAAAGAAAAGGTGTTAAGCAAAGGAGACATAGTTGAAGTGAATGGCAAAGCGGCAGAGAGGGGAGGGACAAAAGCAGAAATATAATTGAATTGAGAGGCAAAGAGGAGGAATTAAGAGGGAGTGAGAGAGAGAGTGAGGGGGAAGATTGATAGTGCTGAGAGGTAACAGAAATATAACGCGTTAAAGACAGGACAGTTAGAGGCAAGTAGACATAGAGGTGGGAGAGGGGAGGGAGAGGGAAAAGAGAGAGATTTAGGGAGATAGATTGAGTGAAGGAAGAGAGTGGATAACAGAATAATAATGAAAGAGAATAGAGCTATTCTCATATACAGAAAACGCTGAAAACCTTTTTGTTTTCGACGATATATGATAAAGCCGTTGGCAATATGGAAATTGCAATAAGAAATGTTGCCTATCTTTCTATCTGTCTATTTACCTATACATCTATTTGTCTGACAGTTATTCTGCCTGCCAGCCTCTCTCTATGTAACGCACACACACTCTCTCTCTCTCCTTTTGTCTGTCTTTCTCTCTCAATAAATTGTTGTGGATGTTACTTTTACTTTTGCACAATTGAATGTTTAACTATATTTTCACAATAGATTGATGCATACATTGAAAGAAAAGTAGATACATAGATCAAAAGAAAATTAGATACAGAGATAGAAAGAAAAGTAGATAGATAGATACATACACACATTGTTTACATTAAAAGTGGGAGAGGGGAGGGACACAGTGGAAATAAAAGAGAAAGTGAGAGAGACAGTAGATACATAGATCGGAAGAAAAGTTGATAGATAGATAAATAGACACAGCGTTAATCAAAGACAAATAATTACAGCATAGCATAACATAGTTCTCAAGGAGATTTCACCTCACACAGAACGTGACAAGGCTGGCCCCTTTGAATTACATCTACAACTCATTTTTGCCAGATGAGTGGACTGCAACAAGGTGAAGTACAGTACCTTCCTCAAGAACACAGCACACCGCCGGGAATCGTATTCACGATTTTACGATCGTGGGTCGAATATCCCTAACCACTGAGCCACGCATCTTCACTCTCTTAACCGCAGAGAAAAGAGTTAAATAGTAGAGACAGAAAAAGCAAAGCCTCAGTCATTTAAAATGAGAACTACACTGAAATACGATCGACCATTTTTTAGGTTCTTCACTTTTAACAATGAAGAAGAAGGAAAGACATTTAGTAATGAATAGAGGGAAAGTCTTTCAGGTGCTTACATTTTTATTCTGGGATATTCTAGAACGATCGACTGTTAGTTATCCCTTCTTTCCCCCACCCCCGGTACTTATTCGCCTTCTTTCGTAGTTCTACATGTCTTTTAGTTGGGGGGAAAGTCCATGTTTTTTCAGCCACGTTTATCGTTTCCTTTACAAACTACAAACAAGTCCCACTCTCTTCCTTTCTTTTCATATAAAAACTGATGCGAATTTCGAATGGGGTATAACTGTGAAAAGAGCCCAGAAAATGGGTAAACCCCTCTACAAAATGGGTGGGGGAGAAAGGATGCCAACAGGTGACTACACGAAATTCAACTCCATACTTAAAGAGTACCTTCTACTCAGGCCGACAAAAGCTTTGTGAGTGAGTTTGGTAGACGAAAACTGAAAGAAGTCCGTCATATATATATATATATATATATATATATATATGTGTGTGTGTGTGTGTGTGTGTGTGTGTGTGTGTGGTGTGTGTGTGTGTATATATATATATATATATATATTTATGTATGTGTGCATATATTTATATGTGTGTGTTTGTATCTGTGTTTGTCCCCCCACCACGATTGCTTGACAACAGATGTTGGCGTGTTTGCGTCCCCTTAACGTAGCTGTTCGGCAGAAGAGACTGATAGATTAAACACCAGGCGTACGTGGAGTAAGTTCAGGGGGCGATTTCTTCGACTAAAGGGCTGTGCTCCAGCATGCCCACAGTCGGTTGAATGAAACAAGTAAAAGAATAAAAGGATACCAGAAGAACGTTCCCTACCACTAAATCAATGAATATGTGCGATGTATTTTAAGGCTAAATATTAATTTTAAAGCTAAATAGTGATTCTGTTTACGTTTGCGTAACTGAGATATTTTGGTTGGATTATATCGTTATCGGTGTTACACTTCTTTCTATATTCTGTAAGTGTTACAATATAGAAACATTTCTCATGGCACCAGCACACAATTTACATATGCTTTATATTCTTTATATTTTCAATGAAGTTTTTAAAATAATATTATTATTAATTAGTGAAGCCAAACACTTATATTATATTTATTGAAGCATTTTTTTTTAAATTTAATTATTTTCAATGATACAAAAATTGAGTACGCAGTATTCGATGTAAACAATTTCGAATAATAGGATTGATAACCACATAAACAACCCTGCGGCAATAAATGATCAACAAAGCCAGAAAGATGCATCGCAATGTCATTCTCTGTACTATATAAGCTGCATTATATTTAGAAAGATTGTTTTATATTAATGTTACTATAATTGTATGGTAAAGTTTTATATCTGTTTTATATAAATTATGACGAATTTATTTAAGAATGTCGAACATGAATTCAGAAATCTATCAAACTAGTCACAAATGTTATAGACAACCCTAATATCTTGTCAAGGTAAGTTATTGAACAGTCATAAATATTTCTTCAAGAATTTAATGTTGTTCCCTCTGCGACTTCCATAATATGAATAATTATTTTGACTTGTTTGCTACGTTCATACTCATAGACTACCAACTGCTGTTCGCCAGCAGGTAAAGAAGTCAATTGAGTTAATAGCCGCCTACAAAATTCTACACGATTGACAGTCACATTTACACAATGTTTTCACACACACAAACACACACACACACACACACACACACACACACACACACATACACACACACACAAGTATATTTCGAATGTTATAATATTTTCTTCCGAAATTTGAGCATGCAAATATAGCTTCCAGCTTTGAGAAAATCACAATTTTGCTGAACATCGTTAACATTGTGTAGGAATAGTTTGTATCGAATTTAGGGTTGTAACTCGGGTGTTCTTTTTTTAACGATTATCAACTATTTTACGTCCTATAAGACCTCCAGTATTGTTTTCGTCGTTGAATCGGAAATATTTGTTGAGTAATAAACTACAATCAAGTTTGTAAAGTAATATTACATGATATTGTATTCGAAAGTGTTATGCAATTGTAAGTTATTACTTGCACAATCACAACCATAATACAGTGTTGCATGTGTAGATATTATGTGAGCAAATTTGGACCCCCATAACAACTGAAGAGGTCACACAGGCACTGCAAAGACTAAGCAACTGGAAGGCCCCTGAGCATGACAAGATCCCCAACTTCTGGTTGAAATATCTAACAGGAATGCACAAAAAGCTGGCTGAAAACTTTAACAGCATGCTAGCAGAGCCAGAGACAATGCCTGAATGGCTCACGAAGGGGAAAACCATCTTAATTCCCAAATCAAAGGAGACAGCAAAACCAGAAAACTACAGACCAATAACCTGTCTCCCTACAATATACAAGGCATTTACTGCAGTGATATCGCAAAGGTTGAACAAGCACCTGGACGAAAACAACCTGTTTCCAGAAGAGCAGAAAGGATGCCGCAAAGGCTCATATGGCTGTAAAGATCAACTAATGATTAATAAAGCCATACCTGAAGACAGCCATAGAAAGAAGAAAGGCCTCAGTATGGCCTGGATCGACTACAAAAAGGCGTTTGATAGCATCCCCCACATATGGATCCTCGAAACACTAGCCATTAACAAAGTATCACCAACCCTTATAAAATTCATAGGGCACTCTATGAATAAATGGCAAACCGTGCTACAGCTTCAAACAAAAGAGGGACTCATGAAAACCAAAGCCATCCCCATTAGAAGAGGAATATTTCAGGGAGACACGCTCTCTCCACTCCTTTTCTGCTTGGCACTGTCACCTCTATCTGATATGCTAAATAGAACTGGATGCGGATATAAATGTTACGGCAAAGCGATCAGCCACCTTTTATATATGGATGACCTAAAACTATACGCTGCAAATGACAAACAGCTGGAAACACTATTAAAGACAGTTCGTGGATTTACCAAAGAAATAGAAATGAAATTTGGATTAGAAAAATGCGCCAAAGTAACCATGAAAAGAGGAAAACTAGTTAAGAGTAGTAACATCACACTAGATAAAACCAATGAAATAAAAGAAGTAGACCAAAGCCAAACTTACAAATACTTAGGAATCCATGAACTGGATAAGACACAACACACACAAATGAAAGAGAAAATAAAAAATGAATATTATAGACGAGTTAGATCAATACTAAAAACAGAGCTCAATGCTCTAAAAACAAGATAATAGGTATTAACACTTTAGCTGTCCCAGTTATAAGTTACAGCTACAATATCCTTAACTGGACACTAAATGAACTGACCAAAATAGATAGGAAAACAAGAAATATAATGACAGGATCTAGGATGCATCACCTAAAATCTGACATAGAAAGACTATATATACAACGTATAGAATGTGGTAGAGGCTTTATACAGCTGGAAAACTACTATAAAATTATCACCATAGGACTGCAAAAATATCAACTTCAGAAAGAAGGAAAACTGATACAAATAGCGGCAAAACATGACAAATCAAAAAACTATTCTCAGTATTTAATGAAGCTGATAAATACAAACAAGAAATCATACCACCTAATAAATATGAAGAAGAAGAAGATGATGAAGAAACAACAAAAGCTATAAAACAAATGAAATCCAAACTAAAAACAGAACAGCAACGAACCATGATAAAACGATGGCAAGAAAAGCCCCTTCATGGAAAATACTGGACTAAACTAAACGCAAAAGAAGTAGACAAAGAAAAATCCCAGCAATGGTTGAGAAGCTCAGGACTCAAAGCAGAGACAGAGGGATGTTTAATTGCAGCACAAGACCAAAGCCTCCCCACCAGAAATTACCAAAAACATGTAATGAAAAGAAATATTACAAGTAACTGCAGAATATGTGGAGATGGACAAGAAACAATAAATCATATTATCTCTAGCTGCCCAGTCCTGGCTAAGAAGGAATATATTCACAGATATGACAGAGTTGGAACCTACATACACTGGAAGCTATGCCAACATTATGGAATAACAACAGAAAAAAGATGGTATAGGCACACACCAGAAAAGGTCACAGAAAACGAGAAAGCAACCATACTCTGGGATATGCCGATACACACAGATAGAGAAATTAAGGCCATCAGACCAGATATAGTTGTCAGAGACCATGAAGAAAAAAAATGCTTTCTAATTGATGTATCAATACCGGCAGATGACAACGTGTCTCTAAAAGAAATGGAAAAAACTTCCAAAATACAAAGACCTTGAAATAGAGGTAACCAGAATGTGGAATCTAAAAACAGAAACAATTCCTATCATAGTAGGTGCATTGGGCATGATAAAAGAAATATTCAGACAAATACATAACAAAAACACCAGGACTTACAAACACATATAACATACAGAAAATTGCACTACTAGGCACTGCACACATCCTACGCAGAACACTTTCCATAATATAACCATCAGAGCATCACAACAAATCACAGCACATACCGAAGGCACACAGTGCTGCGCTCGGTAGTGAAGTGAAAGCACGCTATAAAAACTACTGAATAATAATAATAATAATAATAATAATAATAATAATAATAATAATAATAATAATAATAATATTAATAATAATAATAATAATAATAATAATAATAATAATAATAATAATAATAGTAATAATAATAATAATAAATGCCCTGATGCAGTACCAGGCAGTGGCTCTCATGGCTTCTGATCGTAACTGATTGGAAGTGTTATCATCTACATTGTTTTGTCTTGGTATAAAAGATGGGCTACAGCAAATATTCTGCTCAATACCACAGATTTGTTTGTCAGTTGTTTGACCTTAACCAGTTGAGCATGTCCCTTAGTGGCTGACGATATGTGCATCTCTGATCACGAGCAGAAGTAGTGGGGGGGGGGGCATCATAGCCATGTGTTGAGAGGGATTCTTTGGGGTTTGAATAATTCACCTCTGGAAACATAGGTGGTTCTTTCAACATCCTTAAACAACCCTTATTCAGGGACCTACTCAACACGAAGAAAATTCTAACTGAGCCCTACCTGCAAGGTCATGTGCTGTTTTTCTTGATATGAGATCACCATGTCGCGCACATATGGTTGTGATGCATGTGCCTGGTGTACCCTTATCAGACGGGTAGTCATGATGGGTATATTGGGCTTCGTATATTTTACCCCACTATGACTTTGATGGCATGAACTGCTCTCTCACTCAATAATAATAATAATAATAATAATAATAATAATAATAATATTAATAATAATAATAATAATAATAATAATAATAATAATAATAATAATAAGTGTCCTGATGCAGTACCAGACAGTGGCTCTCATAGCTTCTGATATTAACTGTTTGGAAGTGTTATCATGTACATTGTTTTGTCTTGGTATAAAAGATGGGCTACAGCAAATATTCTGCTCAATACCACAGATTTGCTTGTCAGTTGTTTGACCTTAACCAGTTGAGCATGTCCCTTAGTGGCTGACGATATGTGCATCTCTGATCACGAGCAGAAGCAGTGGGGGAGCATCGTAGCAATGTGTTGAGAGGGATTCTTTGGCGTTTGAATAATTCACCTCTGGAAACGTAGGTGTTTCGTTCAACATCCTTAAACAACCTTATTCAGGGACCTTTTGAGCAGGATGGGTTACTCGACCAGAATAAAATCCTAACTGGGTCCCACCTGCAAGGCCATGTGATTTTCATCTTGATATGCGATCACTATGTCGCGCACTTACGATTGTGATTTATGTACCTAGTGTACTCTTATCAGACGGGTAGTCATGTGGGTATATCGGGCTTTGTAAAGTTGTACCCAGGTGTCACTTTGATGGCATGCATTGCTCCCTCACTCAGTAACGATAAAGATAATGTTCACCCGTTGCTCTCTCACTTAATAATGATAATGTTCGTCTGTCGCTGTTGACGAAAACCAAGAACACATGGGAGAAGACAGCTCACGCTGTGGCCAGGTAGTCAGACGCGTACTAGGAAGGCTCTGCTACAGGTCGGAAACTAATGGTCTGCAGGCAATGAAGGCAAGGAATTAGCTCTGGACTTGTGCAGCTCACGCTTTCTTTGTACTCCTGCAATCCTGTGCGTAGGCGGTGGTACTTCTGTTGCTTCAGTTACGCTAGGCTGGGCGGTCCTGTGCTTGAATTTCCCAAGTGTCAGTGTTGACGTATCTCTGAAGCATTATTTTCTGTCAAGCTTGTATGCGCTTTCCTTCTGCCAGTTCGCTGTAAAAGTCTTTGGGGAAGCGTGACTTGCCCACCTGACTTGCGCTCTCCTCAGCAATGTGTAAATATCTAACAGATCAGCTTGAGAGAGGACCTCCGTATGTGGGACCTTGTCTTGCCAAATGATTTTCAACAGCTTTCTCAGATAGTTCATGTAGAAGCAGCTTCAGCGTGGTGTTCATAAACACTACAAGTGTCGCAGACATTTAATACATATCTTAAATTCAGTCTACAGCAATTAATATAATAGTGAATGTTCCTAACGGCCTAGCTTGATGTTATATAATATTATCGGAATCAAATATTAAACATAATCACACGTGTCATTCGATCTCGAATACTTAAAAAAGTACAAATTTTCCAGGAGCACATCGCTCCTAAATTGTAAAGTATTAATTTCTTTTCTAACCTTTCACTTTACTATATATATTGAATATATAAATGAAATATATGCTCTGTCATTGATTTTTTTTAGTTCAATAAGCTTTCATATTAATTTGATGACTTATTATTGCAATGTAATTATTGATGAAGTGAGGTTCGTAAATTATTCCTTCAAAAATGTTTAAATACCGTAACAGTAGTCGTTGGGATCTTCTTGCAATATTTCTCAATGTTATGCTTATTCTGTTATTGATTATTTGCCGTGCACATAAACACTATTTATCACTTGATGTGTAATGTTCTCATTTAGATAAAGAATTCAGAAATATATCTGGAATGTATTACTGAAAGTGCTTATCGCCAAAGATAAAACGTCAGAATTCTCTCAGTGACGACTGTAAACTATTCACAAAGATGAGGCTCGATACATCGAATTGCATACAAAACTGTTAAAATGATAACGCAGGCAGCAACACCAGACTAAGCAATCATATACTCTTCGCAATACTGGCTTGTACATATTAATCGTGATAAAATTCAGGATATGAATATAGGTTCTTCGGATTTAATATTTCGGATAATTATTACGATTATCGGACGGGTAATAAACTACGGTATTTAGATAATTATCACAACTGTTACCACTACCACAACTAAAAAATCTCATCACAAACATCACCATCGACATTGTTATCAGAAGAATCAGCAGCAATAATATATTTGCACTATACAATCTGGTATAGTTGAAATCGTGTAACGGATTAAGATTTACTTCTTTTTCAGAAGCATTTTATTTTATAATTGACTTCATTTTTATGGAGAGTGGGACAGAGAGTAACTATGTATGTGTGCGCAAATAATCAGATGTGCGTGTATGTATGCGCTGATTTGGTATTATTGGAGATCATTAATGCTTGATAATACAATTTTACTGGCTTTGTACTAAAGAAGTCGTCACATCATGTTTTGCTCTAGAGCGCTCTATGATACTGTTGGCACTCAGCTTTGCTCAAAGACAGACTTGTAGTACATTTTATTTCCTACAGTGCATTTGCTACTTCATATAACACAAAACTGAAGAATGAGAATCAATGTTAACTGGTAAAGATTGGAAATCAGAACGTAAAAAGTGAGACAAATAATAGTGAAAAGCAATGTAGAGACGCTCTAATATATTTCCCAACTTTGAGGGATTCATTTCACAAAATTCGACAAACTTTCAGTGAAATACAAATAAATAAGTTGTTTAGAAATTTAAAAATTCGTGATACGAATATTTCTACGTATGTACATCTAAGCATGTCTGTGTAAATAGTATACATATATAATACAATGGCGGCCGGTTCTGGTATTTCTCTAACGCTCAATGACGAAATTGGGTAGATTTTTCCATATGTTGATTATTGCGTATCTCTCACGCCTTCGCTCCGGGGAGTGAAGTTAATTTTCTTAGCTTATCCCTGTAGCTCATTCGCTACATTGTGTCAATCTTTTTAGTGTAGTGATGTTGGACTGCTTCAAGCTCCTCTATTAGTTTGGCACTATGTGATGACCATAAGTGGGAGCAGTAGTCCAGGAGAGTGAGAATAAAGGTTCTCCTAAATGTCAACATTGTTTCCTGGTCTCTTGTCTTGAAGGACCGTAGTATCCATGCTGCCAGTTGTCTGCACTTTGCTGCTATCTTAGTAATGTGCATATAAAATGATGCGTCGTTGCAAATACTGGATCCCCTAGTCTTTCACTTGACTCTGAAATTGTAGTACCCTCGGGTCCTGCATTTGCAGGTTGTAGTACATTCTAGAGTTGATGGTGCAGTGCTTGAAATTTTCGTGCAATAAACTGCATGTTGTTTATTTCGACCCACATGTATATCGAATTCAGGTCCCACTGTAAGCTTGCAATGTCATATATACACACACACACACACACACACACACACACACACACAATATATATATATAGTTGAAATGATGATCTAGCACTCTTGAATATCACCGCAAGTGGGGATTTTACATACTCCTTAGTCGTGCATGAAAGTCGATGATACTGAATAAAATTTATATTGGTCTACTAGAAATTTTTACCTGCATTCATTACTAATACCAATTTATATTAGAATTCACTTTTGGTTTGTTGAATTTGAAAATGGTCAACATATATCTTGGCTATATTATAGATATCTTGGGAATTTCCTGCGCACAGATTTTGTACCTTTACATGAACGGATGATTTAATTCAACAGAAAAGGATTAAACTTGCCTTGGTGTAATATAATCAGCCTGGGTAAATATTCATTTTTTAACACTTGTCCTTTATCTGTGAAGCGGTGACACAAATTATGAAGTCGATCTAATTAGCTAGCAAATATTTATCATGTCTTCGTATATGATCACCTCCTTGGAATTTACGAATAAATCTACTACTCAAGGCATCACTACAGTTGTAAACTCTATCACACACACACACACATATATATTAGGGCATTCCTATAAATAATGCGGGTTTTTTCAATTGCATGAACTAAAAGTCGGAGGGGGGGGGTAAACTACATGCATCAACTTGCTATAAGAGCAGGTAGTAATTTTGTCTTGTCCTTATTCTAAATACAAGTTTTGAAGTGTGCAGTTCGATTTTAACAGTTGAAGTGACAAACGAGTATATTTGGCATATTTTGCTGTATGAGTTCAATAAAGACAACAACCCAACGGAAAGTGCGAGGAATATCAATGCAGTATATGGAGATCGGAGTATAAGTATAACCCAGTGTCAACGGTCGTTCCAGAAATTCCGAGCCGGAAACTGCAGCCTAGAAGACGAGCCTCTTCCTGGAAGATATTAGAGCTTAACGGGGACGTCCAGTAAACACTGGTGGAAGAAAATTCCATCGTAGCTGTTGAGCAATTAGCAGAGAAGCTTGGAGTTAATCACTCAACTATTCATCGACACCTGCGTACCATCGCAAAAGTCAGCAAATTGGGTCAAACTTTCCGAGTCTAATCGCGCGCAGAGAGTGACTGTGTGCTCTTCTTTGCAGCCAAGTCTCACGAATGAACCTTTTTGACACTGAATAGTGAATGGAGACGAGAAATGGGTTCTCTATAAAAATTTCAAGCGCCGAAGACAGTAGGTAGGGAAAAGAGAAACAGCGGCACTGGGTAGAGAAAAGAGAAACACCGGCACCCCATGAAAAGTTTACTCCAGTTTGAACTTTTATATCCAAACCAGACGATAACAAATGAAGATCTACTGCGAGCACCTGGAGAAGCTTAATTCAGCGCTAGAAGAAAAACGACCGTCTATGGTTTCAAGACGAAAGTTGTAATTCCATATTTATAATGCTCGGCAACATACAGCGAGAATGACATCACAAACGCTGGAGTAGTTTCAATGGAAAACGATTTCCCAGCCATCATATTCACCGGACATTGCCCCATCTGATTATTATTTATTCTGCAGTCTTCAAAAAAATATGAATTCTGTAGACGAGATCAGAAGAGTAATGGAAGATTATCTTTCACCACGGACAAGTGAATTTTGGAAGAGGGGATTTGCAAGCCTACCAAATAGATGTAGTAATAAGTATATATATATATATATATATATGAATAGGTTCATATGTGCGTTTGTGTATGTGTGTGTATGTGCGTCTGTGCATGTGTGTGTGTATGTGTTTGTGTGTGTGCATGTGCGTGTATGTAAACGTCTCTGTGTTTGTGTGTATATATACTCATACATATGTGAGTTATATTTTCAACAGTGACGTTAAAATCTTACCTGATTTTTTAAGTACTTCAATTCTGTGTATGTACTTATATTTACTAGGTTGCTGACATTTATTAATGGTTATTCCCACTGTGCTAGTTTCATTAATGAAACTCACTATTTTCGTCGACACGAGTATGCTAGTTTACAAATATTTACTGCACTTCTAACCTTTATTTCGTGGGGTTTTTTTCCTATTGCGTTGATATCCCATTTTCTATCATTGATAAAAGTGTCGGCATTTTTGATGACACGGGTATTCTTGTAAGAAATAATATTTAATATGATTGAAGAAAAAACATTATTAAGTACATAAATAAATAGACTGAGAAATTTTAAGGTGTAAATGAAAGCAAAAAATAAGAATTCATTGTTGAAATTAAAAATAAAACAGAAATTCTAACATAGTAAAGTCAAAAGTTCAAAACATTTAATGCGGTTTTAATTTCATGTGCTTCCACCCTCTATTTATGACGTCTGATGAACGTCTGAAAAACCAGATGCAAAGTTTACATGAAACCAGTGATAACTTTCTGACTGGTTATGTACCATAACCAAGAATATATTACTTGACAATATGAGTGTGTGTGCGTGAGTGCGTGCGTGTATGTGTGAGTGCGTGTGAGTTTACTATTTCATCGTTTGTTCCTAAATACTGTTACTTATACTTAAGAAGATGACTTGCAAATATTTATTGAAACAGAATTGACATTAACAGCATACTTAGGACGAAACCGGACATATCTAAATCATAATGTCTAACCCATCATTTATATATACATGAAAACATAAGGTCACACCCACATTCATATTCACCTACACGTCTACAAATATGCTCAAGCTTAAACACATATACATGTACACGTGTATATGTATGAATGTTTGTATGCGTGGGCGTATTACTTTATGTAGGCATAGCCATTGTATATTTTATATATTATCCCAGTATATACTGTCATATAAAGAAATATAAATAATATAGAGAATTTTTCCTGGTGAATTATTGAAGAAGTAAATGTAGATAAATTTTCTAAATTTTTATGTTGTTCTAATAGAATAGAAATTAATGCACAACAAGTCTGCAAACTTTGCAATGTTCGGTAATAAATCAGTGCTGTTTGAATTTATGTGTATATTGTCTAGAAGAAAATTGTATTTCACTGTTTTAAATACCCGTCAATGATCCCCTCCAGAAGTGTGGCGAAGAAATATTAGGTGTTATACCGTTAAATGATACGAATGAAAAAATATCCCAAAATTATTGCTGACAACCATTTGAAATATAAAAATAAAATTCGATATGTAACAGTGAAATTACATATTGTGTTCATTTATGTAATGTTTCAAATATGTCTGCTACTCATAAATCACATTTACTTTAAAATGTTGACAGTCAAATCGGGGGTCTTTGTATCAAAGAACGACACCACAAAAGAATGAAGGAATACTTTACATTAAGATCTTAAATCAGGGATTATCACCCACACACATCTATATGTAGGGCGGTGTCACAATATGGCCGCAGTTTAATAACTGAAACACAATAAAAGATAAAATATGGAAGAAGTATATAAAATATATAAGTATTTATGAGTATACCTATATAAATATGTGGGTGCGTGTGTGTGAGTGAGTATATAGTTACATATATGCATTCAAATATACATATGTGCGTATGTAATGTTATTACAAAAGAATAACAAGAGTGATTAATTTAAGTATTTCATTCATTTCAAGGTATGATGGAAATTTCGTGACTAAAATGTCACCACGAAATAAATAAATGAAAACATAACGCCGGATGTGTTTTTTATACGACGAAGTTCATAGCAGTGTATGAACGAGAACATAATAAATTATACGAATTTCTTAAAACAGTCACATATCGTGCCCTGTGCATGACACTGTGCACTGCACAGCAATAAGAGAGGGCTTATATATTCATTTATTCTTTTACTTGTTTCAGTACTAGACTTCACCACAAGACATTGATAAGAACAGTGCTACATTTTCACACTATGAACTCATAAACTGTTTCGACTCAACAGCCCCCTCCTTCTTGTAACAGATTCCACCTTCTTAATTTGAGTTAGTTAAAATATGTTTGCGACATACTTTAACTTCTAAAGAAAAATTCACTGCACTTGCCGTAGAGAAAAATTTCTCATTTATGGTATAAGGTGTAAAATCACCTTTTGTGCCCAGTATTGCCCTCTATTATATTCACAGCCGCAGCGCTTCTGACACTTTAGCCTTTCTCAATGGGAAATACCGAAGAGAGGTAACGCTGCGCAGATTTTAAGCCGTAGTTTTCACGAAAAAACAGTCAACAGCATTCATTGATTTGCTCGGTCGGGAGAAGTTCAGTAGTATCAGCACCAAGTACTGATTGGGCGTAAGCGAACGTTAGGTTAGTTAAGATGTTTTGATATGGTGGAATTTCTCCTGAATGGACGGTCCATTAGCATAACTCAGTCAACGATGTTGGGAACATTTTGGTTAAAGCTTCAGCTTTAAGCGTTACCTATTTTCGGTATTTCCCATTGAGGAAAGCTAAAGAGCCAGAAATGCTGCATTTCGTAAATCGATAAAGGTCACCCCTGGATAGATATGATGTTTTTACACCTTTTACTATAAGACAGAATTTTTCTCCACGATAACTGTTGTGAATTTGCCTTATCTGAAGTTCGCTTATGTCTAATCACTGCGTATTGCATATAGTGCTGGTTATATATATATAAGTTCAGCAAAAATTTAGATTCAAATGAATATGGTACTTAATTTAGATGCACCAGAATTTCGTATGGTGTTATCCATAGAAACCCGTGGGGTGATTATAATCAAAATAAGCAACAAGAATGACTCCGGTAATTTGGTACGATCGTTTCGTACTACATCATTCTAATAAATGTTGCATTACAACAGATTTAAAATGACGAGTACTCATCAAATGTCAAGTACTCAAAACCTCTATAATTGGCTGATGAGTACTCGGCATTTTAAATCTGTTGTTATACAACATTTAATAGAATGATGTAGTACGAAACGATCGTACCAAATTACCGGAGTCATTCTTGTTGCTTATTTTGAGTATATATATATATATATATATATATATATATATATATATATATATATATATATTATATATATATATATATATATATATATATATATATATATATATATATATATATATATATATATATATATATATATGGGTAGAGGATGTCACCAACTTTGTAAACAACATGGAATACGTAGAAAAACGAGTTAAATACGTAAACAGAGAGAAACATGGAAAACAGGACAAGTAAACACAGAAAAACAGCCCTCCAGTAACCGTCCGCAGTCCACCCACTCCCCAACCCGAGTAGCCAGAGACAACCCGAGTCCCCAAAGACAGATGGTCCTACAAACTCCCAAACAAAATTTAGGATTCATGGATTCAGTGGAGACATACAAGGTAACCGAATGAAAACAAACGTGGGGGGGGGTCCTCAGACCAGAACGAAAGGAAAATATTGAACGTCCTGTAGCCATATATGCTTATATATCTATATATACTGTTGTGTCTGGGGAGAGTCATTCTCATTTTGGTACCTTATAATTTAAAACACTCACCGGTAAAATTTCCACTTATTTCTTTTTATTTTTCTATAATTTTCGTTGCGTCTTGCAACCTTTTCAATAGTTTTGACTCTGTCCCTTACTCACACTGCGTTCCTTTTTATTTATTTGTGCGCATGTGTGTGTGTATGCCTATACATGCATGTATGCATGTATGTATTCTGCATATCAATGTGTTTGCATGTCCGTGCTTGTGTGTTTCTATGTATGTTGTGTGTGTTTGTATATGTGTGTGTGTGTACCTCTGTCTCTCTGTGTGCATGTCTGAGTGTGTGTGTGTGTTTTGCAACTATGTACCGTGTTTGTATGTATGTGTAGATGTGTGTCTGCATATGTGTTCTTGTGTGAAGTAAAGTGTGTGCGTGAATATAGCTATGCGTTTCAGTCTTCATTTGTGTATGTGTGTTTGTCTGTTCATATAACCTATGTACCTATCCGTCTGTATGTTGATCTGTTTACTTTCATATATATATGCTTACATACATGTACATATATATATATATATATATATATGGGATGGAAGCACTCCGTCGGTTACGACGACGAGGGGTCCGGTTGATCCGATCAACGGAACAGCCTGCTCGTGAAATTAACGTGTAAGTGGCTGAGCACTCCACAGACACGTGTACCCTTAACGTAGTTCTCGGGGATATTCAGCATGACACAGAGAGTGACAAGGCCGGCCCCTTGAAATACAGGTACAACAGAAACAGGAAGTAAGAGTGAGAGAAAGTTGTGGTGAAAGAGTACAGCAGGGATCACCACCATCCCTGCCGGAGCCTCGTGGAGCTTTTAGGTGTTTTCGCTCAATAAACACTCACAACGCCCGGTCTGGGAATCGAAACCGCGAGTCCGCTGCCCAAACCACTGGGCCATTGCGCCTCCACATATATATATATATATATATATATATACAACTCACACACACACATACATACATCTATCTACATAACAGCCTACTAACTACTCTCCCTGTGGTATAACTTTGGTATATTTCCTATTTAGTGTTGGGGAAGTTTCATTTATGAGGACATACTCCCGTATTTGTCTGTGTGTTGGATCCTTTGGGTGCTTGAATAAGATGCAGATGTCAACTTTTCCCAGGTTGCCTCCATGTTGGTAGAGTATGGAAGACTTTGTCGTCATATCGTCTCAAACGCTTATTTAGTCGTTCCGCAATGCTACTAGATGTCTCCCCTATGTATGTCATGTTCATGTCTTTACAAGCACCTTCTATACATCTTATGCTGTAAACTACACTTCTAGTTGTACAGTTAATGCCAGGACTAATCGTACGTGCCATGCAGTTATCAATGGTGCATATGGTATTCTCAAAGGGGTACGTCCTACATAGTTGTGATCTAACGGAGTTCCCTGGCTTTTCAACAATCTTAATGTTGACTTTTGGTCTCCTTCAGAGCTTTTCTAAATTGATGGGCTCGTTCTCCATGGGATGTGGCCTCTACAAACATTGCTCCTTGATATTTGTCGGTTTTATACCATGTGTTCACCCTGTTTGCTTTGTCACAAGTTCTTTGTATCCTATTTCAGTCTTTGTTTAGGGCAGGTACCACTAGTATCATTACGTATAATCTTATCTAATTTCTTTCTAGCACCCCTGTATACTCGAACCCTATGCTTTTGATCATATGCAGAGAACTGCACGCGATGCATGAAGTTCTGTATGTTTTATTCGTTTAATAGGGTTCGCATAGTGGGGGCACGTTGTTCATTATCCTAAGTCTTCTATCAGTATGTTAATCAGTATGTGTGACAAAGATGAGTTCTTGTGAACAGCATATTTTGAAGCTATGGGTTTCATGTAATAGGAGTGGAGAAGCTGCACTCTGTTGGTCGCAGTCTCTACCCAAAGTTCAGTATCAAGTACGGGGAGTCTATTGTTGGGGTGCTTAGTGAGATAATCTATAGTTACATTGATACTTTGGTGGATGGAGTTAGCTACTTGCTGGATGCTCACCACTACGACCGTTATTAGTGTTGACCCTAACTGATATTAATGCCATCTACATATATACTGTAGAGTAGAAGAGTTGTGGACTGTTCTGCTAACATTTGCTCAAGTTTTCTGTCCTACCAGGTCATGAAGAGGCTGGCCACATCTCCACATTCGCCGACACTGATGGCTGCACCTTGAACCTGCATGTATAGGTTTTGTATTATATTTTACTATGTGGTTCTTCAAAGTGGTTTTTACACTGGCCCCTATGGCATATGCAATCATTTCTTTCACCTGATTATTGTTCTCAGGGTTTGGGCGGATGCGGTCCAGCCACTTCAGCACTCTGTGTATTACGTAGAACACGGTTTACTCTTAACAACATTTTTGACAAAATTTTGTTCAGAAGTTATTTTGTGTTAAAGTTGTCGTATTTGGGTAATTTTGGACGCTGAATACATATATGTACGTAAATACACAGACGCATGTATACGTATACACACACACACACACACACACACACACACCAATACATACACACACATACTTTTAGAACGCTGAGGAAAGGAAATGGACGTGGGTGTGAAGAATACATAGCTTAAGGACGGAAGGGGATTGTGAATTTAACGACAGTTGTTCATGCTGTCCATCACCCTTACCCCCCCCTCCACACACACACATTCATACGTAAAGCTGATAAAACGCCGACTGGAAGCAAGGAAAAGGAGAAGGTTTAATTAATTAATATGCAGCGATAGGGAATTGGTAAGTTTATATAAGCTGTCGTTCAGATAATCAACACACCACCTCACTCTCTGTTCAACCTCTCTCTCTCTCTCTCTCTCTCTCTCTATGATTTGTTGGAAATAACCGCCAAATCTCTCTCAATGTCACACGCTAACATTATATAAACGAGAGGACACATTGCACAAGATGGAAAAAATACACGCACACACACACGCACACACACTATGTATTCCCTATAAAAGAATTTCCCGTTTTTCTCACCTTTCTTATCTTTTATACTTTTATCCCACCTCTCTCTCTCTCTCTCCCTCTCTCTCTTTCATGACCCGATGACCCTGAAGCTGTTGCTCTTCCATTACTTTCGCAAACAGCAGTAACTTCCTTCAGCTGAATACATGTTAATGGTTGGTTAAAATTACCTAAATACGACGACTTTAACACGAAATAATTTCTAAAATACAAAATTTTGTTTAAAAACGCTAAGAGTAAACCGTGTTCTACGTGACACATTCAACCAGTATCCGAAGTTTCAAACTGATTAGTTGAAAAAAATTAATTGAAAAACCAGTGACTGTGATTGAAAAGATCCCTAAGAATATGTAAATATATTATCAAATTATATGTTTTGTGTATTTCTCAAACAATGGTTGAATTAAATTGAAATGTTATTCTAAACATAGCATTGTTTTTTCCTTATTTGACAGGTAATTTACCAGTAAAAATAATAACAGAACTCCTTTGCAATAGAATGTTCGGTAGAGCTCCTACAGAAAGTTTGGCTCCTAAGGACAGCAAGGATTTTCAGGAGGGTTCTAAGCACTTGAAAGATTGCTGAAAACTTGTGGATATCTCAGGTTACAGGTAGCAACCCGCAACCCACATAAATCTTACAGGAATAAGAACAAACAAAATAATAATAATCCTTTCTACTGAAGGCACAAGGCCTGAAATTTGAGGGCAGGGGACTAGTCGATTACATCGACCCCACTGTTTCGCTGGGACTTAATTTATCGACCCAGAAACAATGAAAGGCAAAATCGACCTCGGCGGAATTTGAATTCAGAGCCTGAGACAGACGAAATGCTGCTGAACATTTTGGTCAGAGTGCATGCGATTCTGTCAGCTCCCCAAATTAATAATAATAGTCAATTCTTTTTTTAGCCACAGGAGCTCACATAAAACATTAAATGAAATAATACATAAAACACAAAAACGGGACGACACAATGGGTTTTACGGCATGTAAACAAGAGAAACAATAAAAAAAATTAAGCAAATTAAATCTCCCAATAGGAGAGGCGCTTTAAGGTCCTCGTGGAAAAACTAACAAAACCACGGGTGCCTGATTAACAGGGCAAGAGCCCTTCTCTTTTAATTTTCTTTTTACAGGTGTATTCTCAGAATTAGTCCTTTCACACTGACCATTCTTCCAACATTCATCTACCTTTCATCAAACTTGCTAGAAGGCAACACTTCCCTCTTCACCCTCAACTTCTTTTTCAAGTGAAACTTCAAAAAGCTGTTGCGGACTTGGCCAAGGAGAAAAGTGTCTGACTTTAGCCCTTTCAGACGAGCCCACCATACTAACTCTTTCGCTACAGCCACCAAACAAATAGAAACTACCTCTCCCTCCCGGCCAAATGAGGGCGGCGCGATAATCTTCACTATGGATTCGCCTGATAGCCGAATTCGTCTTACACGCGACAGCAGGTGTTCGACATAAACCCACAGGTCAGCAATGCTCGGACACTGGACGAGGGTGTGTAAAACGGTTACATCGTTCTGCGTTAATCTCGGGTAGGCCCGGCTGACAGCACTCCCATACCTGTAAAGTTTATCTCGAACAGGTAGCACCTCTCGGTAGCACTGCCAGGTAAGGGATTTCTGGAAGTTATCCATAGGCCCAGGCCTGAAAGTTCTCCGAAACAGACGGGTTAGTTGGAACTTCATCGATGCCCAGAGCTTCCCTGAGGACGTCGTCGCACTTTCCCTCCACTAGCCCTCTATAGAATGCTAGAGTGGAATTACTACCGGCCGCATTGCCCACCTAGCAGAAGGCTGCAAGCGCTTGACGGCACTCGAGGTACCAAGCACCTCTCCTTGGTCTACGTCTAATGCAGGTTTGCAGATCAGTCAAAGCGACGAGCTGTGGGAAAGTGTGCCTGACAAATGATGACCACACTTGTTCACAGTCAAAGAAACGCAGGACATGCCGCTGCCTCAGCACATGTATGTGCATTACTAACAACGACATGCCCAGCCCTCCATTCAGCGACTGTTAACTGCAGATGAAGCCCCTCACCAGTAAAATGCACCCCCTCCTCAGAAAGAGGAAGAGTAAACGCATCAACTTGGTCAACTAGCAAACGGGGCAAGGGACGAATGTCAAGCGGTAATAGATGATGGATGCGATGTACGCATTCGCCACCTCCGCTCGACCTTTCAGAGACAGCTTCCTCTATACGCCCATTTCTGGGTGGGATTGGCTACTCTGCTCGTCACCTCGTCCTAGTTATTTCTCCATCTGGAGGTCTGGATCAAACCAAACTTCTGGATATTTAACGGGACTTTCTGTCCAGCGCCCCACGACACTATTGGACGGCATGGACTTGCCTCTCTAGGTGTCGAATTGCAAGCCTACCTAATTTTCCGCGTTAATTTTTGCTCCTGTCACCGCTTCACATTCTTGTGTGTCGCCAATCAGGTCTATATGCCTGTGGTTCGACTATATGACGGTGACATCAACGTAAGCAGACACACCTCTCCCACTTCCTAGATCATGCTTGACACCCATCAAAACCTCCAACTTCCGCAGTAATGTCTCAAGAGCCAATACATACAGAAGGGAGGAGAGAGGGCACCCTCGAAGGATCAAACGCAAGATGCTAAATGACTCCGACAGGTGACCATTCACCTGAAAAACGAAGCAGATGTTGCTGTACAAAATAGCGATACAACCGCAAAAATCTGGACCTAGTCAGGCTGACTTGAGGACAGCTGCCAAGTATTGATGGTTGACCTTATCAAAGGCTTTAGATTTATCTAAATTGATCAGAGCCTCACCCATTCTAGCTTCATTAACCACCCTCTCTATCATGTAGCGCATAAGATGGAGGTTGCACGAATAGTCCTGGTTAGGATGGTGCATATTTGCGGCTCGCCAACCAGCTTGTCCAAGACAAGGACCAACCTCTTGGCTAACACCTTGGCCAAAATCTTCAACTCTGCATTGATTAGAGTGATGGACCTCAAATTTTCTATAACGTGCCCCCTTGTTTGCGTCCTTTCTCAGTAGTACCACCGCCACTCGACAAACAAAAGTGGGAATTCTCCCATTCAGCTGCCAGTTGAAGTAGACATCTTCTAAGAGGCCCGCAAACAAGTTTGGTATCGAAGTATAAAGCTCATAGGACAGACAATCGAAACCCGGCGATCTACCTTTCGTGCAACTCTTCATCGCTTCCTGTATATCTGCGGCTGTTACTGGCTTTTCACCTCGCCGAGATTCATAGCAGGCCGTTAAGGTACCACACCAAAGTCTGCCCTACCATTCGTCCCGAACAGTTGAGCAAAATGCTGCTGAAAAGATGCGCACATCTATTTCGGTTCGAACACCTTGCATCCATTCTAGTCTACCAAAGACCGAATGGTGGTTTTATAACCACTTTTTGTCTTCGACACGCAAGCTCATCGCAACACTTTCTTTCCCTCCACTCTTATTAAACATGCCTTAGCTCTGACAACGCAGCCTTCGTGTTTGGCGTCGAAAAATTGGACGAGGGCCAACCTCGCCGCCAACATGTCGCTTGTGATGCCTGTCCTAAGTGCCTCATCTAACTTTCTAACTAAATCTCCCTCTATTCTATTTCGTTTTACCGCTAACGCTTTGCTAAAGCTAATTGATTCTACTCTAATTGTCCTTTTAATAGCAAAGCACCAGTTATTATTGACGACTGCCCCCTTAACTAATTCGCTAATCCGGTCGCTGTAAGCTTGACGCACCGGTAACGACGTGTTCAGCTTCCAGTAACCGGGATCCTGTCTATGAAGCCTATCTAAGTCGACAGAATGTGAACTGTGAGGAAAGTGTGTCATTCCAGTAGGTGTAGGGGCACTCGGAGCACTAACAAACTTCGTATGAGAAATATGCCAAAGAAATCGGAATTGACATGAAAGCAGAGCAAGCCAAAAAAACTGCGCTGTTGGGGACAGTTAGGATTTTGATATTGGTATTTGGATGTTGAATGTCTCCCACGATAATTAACAACCAAGTATCAAAGCTTACAATATGCGGGAAGAGACCCTGTGAGACCTCTGACAGAAGGCTGCTGTCCGCTCTCACAGAATTAATCAGAACAAACAAGACCCGACGTTCTGAGAAGTAAAGTGATGATAGTAATAATAATAATAATAATCTTTTCTACTATAGCCACACCCTGAAATTTTGAGTGAGGGGCAAGTCCATTATATTGACTCCAGTGCATAACTGGTACTTATTTCATTGACACCGAAAGGATAAAATGTAAAATCGACCTTGGCGAAATTTGAACTCAGAACCTAAAGACGGACCAAATACTGTTAAGCATTTTGTCCGGCACGCTAACGAGTCTGCCAGCTCACCACCAACACACATTCAGGTATATGACAAATATTCTTTTTGGTTCATTCAACGGAACAACTTGCTCTTGAATTTAACGTGCAAGTGGCTGAGCAATCCAAGGATACGCGTAACCTTATCGTAGTATTCAGGGAGACTGAATGTGACACAGAGTGTGAAATTTTTTCTGGCTGAGTGGACTGGCTGGAGCAACGTGAAAAAATTATATATTCGTATAATATATGGTAAATTTACGCATATACACACATATAAATAAATGAATGTATATATATATATATGTATATATATATATATATATATAATATATATATATATATATATATATATATATGTATATATAGGTAGATAGATAGATATAGATACAGATAAGTAGATAGACAGATATACTTACGTATATGCAATACATATATTTATGTATATTTGTCTGTGGGCATACGCTGGTAATTTTAGTAGTTAGTGATGTACTAAACGAGATGCGGAACTTATACTAAATGGATTGAAACGTGTCTTTCATTTGGCCAAAAAAAAGAAAAGAAAGCAGAAAATTAGTACTAATCGTGAGTGTCAATAAAGGAAAGTAACAATATTAAGGAATGAAAGTTTCATACTTCAGACAATAGAATGTACGGATGTGAATGAAGACACGAATATAAACGTGAATATGTATGAGAATATGTCCGTGAATATGTCCTTGCTAGGGGAGTGCTGGTATTTATGTGCTGAATCTGCACACATACATATTTATTTACACACGTCGTGCATGCGTATAAACACATATTCACACACTCACACACATATATCAATATATTATAGAAATTAATGTATGTGTTTGTGTACATGATAGTCTATATATATATATAGAGAGAGAGAGAGTTAGATAGATAGAGAGAGAGAGAGAGAGATAGGGAGATACGTAGAGAGAGGATAGATGAACTTAGTTATATAAGTTATTGAAATCGTAGTTATTGTCTTTTACGCATTATATTTGTCATACAAGTTAAAACTGATAATATTTTTGCTATATAGCATATCACGTGAATGCCAATGTCGTTATATCTCCCAATTATTCCAAGAAATAATTCAAATGATTATATCAAATATGGACAGGATTGGAATATTTCGAATTTATGAGTAATATAATAAATATAATAATAAAATATAAATTGATTAATGGAGAAATTTATTTAATAGTGCTATATGGATCCAATTAAGATAAGCGTTGAGAAACATATGAGTGTAAAAATGCGGTTCAAAGCTATATGGCTTCCTATTTCATAAATAATGAAGTAATTAAGCATTCGACAGACGAATCCGAAAGAGATAAGAATTTTAAATTAACATTATCTCGTCACGATCCAAGATGCGTCATTTTTGTAACTTGAAAGAAGAATATTAAACTTTAAGATAACACAAGTATATCTCAAAGAAAAATGTACGCGTTTGTTGTAATATTCACTTCCACCAAATTGACCAATGATGTTACAATATTATGTTTTTACACACACTTATGATGGTATTTCATTAGCCATATGAAATACATATGTATTTGTTTGCTTTTTTATTCATCTTATTTTATTTTTATTTTATTCGTGTTAATGTTTAGGAGCAAGGAACATACCTTATCTTCTAATTAATACAATTATCTGCTGTATGAAAGCACCTAACCGTAAGCAATGGTTCAAACATTTTGTATTACAACAAATTAATTATTTTTATTAAAGAAATGAAATTATGCCATGCAATTATATATTTACAACTATACGCAAACACACATTCACGCGTGCGTGCACACACACATACCTGCACACAAACATTTATATCTCAGCATCTATGCATGTATATATATATATATATATATATATATATAATGTATATGTTCATATATGCATACTTCTATACATATGAATGTACAACAAACATACACACACATACATGTGTGTGTGTGTGTGTGTGTGTAGGCATGCATCTATAAGGGACAGTAAGAACTTCCCAAAATATGTTGACTCTATACATGTACATACTTACATATATATGTATATACATATGCATATATGGGTACAGGACGTCATAAAACGTAAACAATATGAAATACGAAAACGACATGAAATATGAAATACGAAAACATGGAATAAGAATTTTTTGCGAACAACGAAAGAAACAAATGGAAAAGAAAACAAGTGACATATAGAATGACTCTTCATCAGTTGTCAGCTGTTTATCCACTCAAAATTTCGAGCAATTTGACAATATTAAAAATAAGGATTACACCATAATAGCAATAACATTACCTTTGATTCCATAACTATTTACCAACTTTTAAGACCAACACATGCTTCAATTGAATCGATTAGAAATCGTTGCAATTGCAACCCTACTGTAAAAATGATTGCAAAAAAAACGGAAATAATTACGGGTGAAATAGATGTTATTTTGGCGACTAGATTTGAGAATAAATATTGGATTAGGAAGGATAGACCGAATATGTTTGACATTACTATGGGGTCTACGTGTTTGGCGCAGCTTACTGAGTTGGTAGGAATTTATATACTGTTTTCTCTAAATTGGGTATTCCATGAAATTATAGGAGGTTTATATAGCGATGGTGCGCTTCTTACAATTGTAAACAGATCTAGTAGAATTTTGGAAATATATAGAAAGATTTGTTTTTATTTCTGTAAATATATTGGTCTATCAAAAACGATAGCGGATGAACATAACTCTGTTAACTTCTTCGATGTTATGTTGAAGATTAAAAAAGGAATTTATAAACCCTGTCATAAACTTAATGTAAATATTGGAAGTAATCTTCCCAAATCAGTAACAAACTCACTAATAAAGAACATTTCGTCTAGAATAAGTAAATTATCAGCCAATGGAGAGTACTTTCAAACGTTATGAAGACTACTATAACTTGGCACTTCAGAAAGTGGGGTATAACAATAAAATTCAGTTTAATTAGTCAAATATCAAATCAGATTTAAATAGGAATTTTAATATTACAGACCTAAACTCTAGTACTATAAACAAATCTACTTATAACGAATGTAGGAGTGGAGTCTTAAAATTAAATATTCAAGTTGATAAAATAACAAGAGCAGGTGATTTTAATAGTGAAAATAAACAAATGAAAAATTATATTTATAACAAAAGGAAAAATCATAAGATTGTTGATAACCGGATTAAAAATTTTCGTACTGTTAATGGAAATGAGCATGTAGTATTCTGCAATAAAATCTCACGTTCTTTTAATATAAAATCGGCTAAAGGATTTAAATATAAAAATAAACTAAAATAAACGCTAACATTAAAATAGATTGAAATCAGAGAATACTTACTCCTTCGAAAAATGGGTGTAAATATCAAAATTATGATCTCAACTAGAAGTATTCCTTATGGTTAATCGTTCTATTTGGTAAGCAGGTCAATTGCAATATTTCCAAATTACTTAATATAGCAATTCAAAAATATTTTGCGATAAACCACAAATATTACAAAATTTGTAATCAACATTACATTAGATCGGGTTATTGTCTTAGCCGTAATAATGCACAAGTTATAGCAGCACACAATGCTAAAATAATATCGAAATTTCAAAAACGTTATTACGATCAGAATAGCGTAACAAATTCGAAGCATAATAACGTAAAACGGAATAAAGAAACTCATGTAGTAGGGAATGCTAAGAAATTAAATGTCCTGGAAAGGGAAACAACCCAATTTAACATAAATAATAACGTCAAATCGAATAAAAATTCAGCTAGAAATAGAACAAAGACAGAATTATATATAGGAGTAAATAGTAATAAGGACTTGGTGGAAATGCATTCAATTCTACAATGAATGATCAAATTGAAACTAAATCTGAGGGAAATATAAAAGATTATCTATGCAATTGTTCTAAATTGGAATACTGTTATATGGAAAATAAGTTTAAAACTAAAATTGTAATATATAGATATATAATAACATCTGGGAGTAAGGAATTCTTTTACATCGGTGGGACATCATTAATTTTCAAGAGGAGACTGGCAAATCATTTGAGTTCATTTAAAGACAAAAATACATGGTCTCAAACGAGTCTTAGCAAATTAATCTGGTCTTTGAAGGACAGTAACAAGCTCGATTAAATGGGAATTAATTTGTACTACAAAACCATACAGACCTGGAACCAAGAGATATGACCTATGTTTTGAAGCAACTTACAGGATTTTCACATCCAAGGGTACTGTAATAAATTCTATAGAGCAAGCTTGGAGATGCTTGCACATAAGGAAATTCACATTTGCGAAGTATAAATGAATAATTACCATTTGAATTATTCAAGGTTTTGAAATGAAGGACTGAAAAGGATTATCCACTTGAAATACAAATTGTTTGGGTCTGACTTAACGGATGGCTCTAAATTATACAACGCAGAGTTTATAAAAGAAAATCAGTAAACAACAATACCGAGATATAACAAGTTAAAGCCCTGTAGAGACTGCACCATGTTATAGTAGCGTTGAAATCGCAACAATTACTAATCGGTGCAATTGAAATGTGTTGGTCTTAAAAGGTGGTATACAATTATAGAATTAAAGCTAATGCTATTGCTATTTTGGAGTGATCTATATTTTCAATATTGTCAATATTTATACTCCAGGAAACCTATATGGTTAATGAAATATATTCAAAATTATCCGATGGAATATCCCTCAAATTTCTTATCCTATAAGAACTTTATTGGATTTATACGTTAACTGTTGAATAAAATTTTGAATACCTGAGAGCAAATTGGTAATCGTTTGAGGGTAATCCCTTACTTTTTAATAATAATATGTGTGTGTGTGTGTGTGTGTGAGTGTGTGCGTATGTATATATATATATATATATGTATGTATGTATGTATGTATGTATGTATATGACGAGCTTCTTTCAGTTTCTGTCAACCAAATCCACGCACAAGTCTTTGGTGTGTCTGAGGCTATAGAAGAAGACACTAGCCCAAAGTAACACGCAGTGGGACTGAACCCGGAACCATGTGGTTCATACCACACAACCACGCCTGCGCTTCTAGATAGATGGATAGATAGATAAATAGATAGGTAGATAGATAGATAGATAGATAGATAGATAGATAGATAGATAGATAGATAGATAGATAGATACATATATACATACATACATACATACATACATACATACATACGTACATACATACATACATACATACATACATATTATTAGTAAGCGTATTCTTAATACCATCAACTCCGACATCAGAAGGTTTAGGGATTGACTTAATGAGATTCCAACGCAGCGGTGATAGACTGGTTCCGTGGTATCGAGAATAAATCAGCCTGTAGATTCACACAGTTTGAAATTGTCGACAACTAGCCTTCTACATCAAAATCCCTCCTCCTGAAGGCCTTAAATTTTGCGGAACGCTTTACTAGCATAAGTGATCACCGTATCAGAATCATCATGGACCCTAGAAAATCAATCCTTGTCCACCACGACTTCTACAAAAAAAAAAAAATTACCTATTGTTCTATGTCTGTATGAGGAGCTACGGCGGGGATGAGATCTCCGAAATTGTCGGGTTATTCATCTTTGACATCCTCAAGACACGCACACATCCACATGAGTCGGCCCTTTATAGGGACGACGGACACAATCTCAAGCCATTTGAACGCTCACACCAAGTTCATGAAGTACTTTAAAAATATTCAAAGAATTCGGCCTGTCCATAACGGTTACCACCAACCTTAGACCTGAACGTGGGTAAGTACTACCTGTGCAAGAAACCTTATGGGGAAGCCGTATATATCCACAAGAGCTCGAACTATCTTCCGCTATAATTAGAAACTTTGTCTCCAAGCTCTTGGCCGATATAGAGATCATCTACAATGATGCTTTGGCAAGGAGCGGGTTCATCGAGAAGCGTACAGATATGGTGGACCCGAAAACCTTCCTCACTCCCCAAGAGGATCAGGAAGAAGAAAACTCTGGTTCAACCCTCCTCCAACTTAGATGTAGGAAGCCCCTACCTACTAACGTAGGCAGGGGATTCTTGTCGTTAATTCAGAAGCAGTTTCTCAGAGACCACAAGTATTATAAGCTCTGCAACCTCCACAGGATCAAAATTAGCTACACCTTTCTACACAACATCGCATCTAAAATAGCACGCTTCAACAGACACAAAAATGCATACGCACAACCTCTTACCACAACCTGCGACTTCCGAAACCCTACCAGCTGTCCTCGAAGATTTCCTGCCTCTCACGGACCATAGTCTACAATGCCATTCTCACACCATCTAATGGCTTCGTAACACACTATACGGGTGTGACAACCAACGATTTCAAGGGAAGACACAGCACATGCTCATGCACTTGTTTAGATGCAGGGACAGTGAGAACTCCATTTCTTTGTCTCGGTTCCTGTGGAGACTCCATGACCTCCAAAATTAAACACCCAGCATCAAATGGGCCATAATCGACAGAGTGTCACCTTATTCACCCGGCACCCGTAATCACCAACTCTGCCTCCGCAAAAGACACCAGCACTGGTTGCACCAATGATATTGTCACAAACCTCCAAGAGCAGAGCCGCCAACCACCAGCCCCCATCGTCTGTGCAGTCTGGCCTTCATGGCATTCTGGACGCCCTAACACTTAATTCCGCATCCACCACGGGGCGCACATAATAAGTAACCACATATGAACACACACACAAGCATCCTCGTACACGCCCTCATACACACACACAACTACACACACAGACACCTCACACATAAACATCACTCTACCCATACCAGCGAACCGGAAATTCACGCAACTATAAATATACACTCACATACACACACACACGTATACACATATACACGCATACTAGCTCACACATGTATATATAATATATATATATATAATATATATATATATATATATATATATATATATATATATATTAGTATCCGGACGGTTCACCTTGCACTCTGCTGTGCATGTGCATTAAGTTTTAACGTTGTAGTTCACTTCCGCTGTTCACAGCACTGCTTGGAAGGAAGGTGTGTGGCGTGTGATCGTCGCATTGACAATGACAAAAAGAATTGAACAGAGAAAATGCATAAAATTTTGCCAAAATCTTGGCGGTGCCTTCTCAGAGGCCTACATAGATTTCTCAAAACGTTTTCATTGGTCTCGACACGATCAAGGGCGAATTTGTGCAACTGAAATCCAAGTGTCTTTTTGGTTAGCTGAAAGCAGTTTTGGCACAAACTTGGCAGGCAGGCGTCTCATACGCAAATCGTCAGTGATAATGGACTGAACTGAAGCGTAACTAGTCTGCATATCCTGTGCTAACTCACGGATGGTTATTCGACGATTTCCCTTCACATCTGTGATTGTTTGCTCAGTTATGCTAGTTGTGAGTCTCCCAGAATGTTCGTCAATATCTATATTTTTTCGGCCACTCATACACTTGTGTGCAGCTCATACACTTCTCTCCATGCAATGTCTGCAATTCTAAGTAGGCTTCTCAGCAGGCAACGGCTTGGCAACTTTCCGTGTCATGGCCAATGGGACCATCAACACTCTATATACCATCCTTCCAAGCACTGCTATAAACAGTGAAAGTGAGCTAGGACATCAAAACTTAGTGCGCATGCACAGCAGAGGTTACGTTCTATCTATGCCATGCAGCTTCACCCTGCGCGCTTTAGCATCGTTACTATGGCAACAGTCCGGGTACTTATTGATCAGACCTTGTACATATATGTGTATATAAATATGAATAGAAAATAGAGATATGCAAATCTCAATTCAAAAATTAAAATTTATTAACATAATATTATATCATATTCTTATGATAATATGATATAATATAATATAATATGATATAATAATAAATACTAAATACAGAGTACATACAATTGTTTCGATTCTTTTAAATACATTGTTTGTTGGTAAGAATCTCTTCAGTGTAATTTTTTATATATGAGGATTCACAGATCCAAGAAAAGACTCAATTCAAATATATTTATGCTTACAATTTTTCTATTTTTATATTTTCATAAAGCTAATATACACCCATGTTATTTGTAAGGGTTTTCTCTAAATATTGGGTATTTAACAGTGGAGCCAGTGACATATTGGATGTTTTCATCCTTATTTTCCTTGTATTGGGTTTAATTTAAATATTACTTGTGTGATAAAGTTTATACTGTTTTTCGCTGGTAAAATCGAGAAGTTACCAATTGAGCTTTCATTCAAAGGCATTCCTGTAACCCCTAGGTGGGATTATATGGAAGATTTAGTTACCAAGACTACTGAATTTATTCATAGTATACATAGGAAGCCGTTTTATTATGATAAAGAATTTGAACAAGAACTGATTCTCAAAATGAAAATGCTGAACTTCTTCCAAAAACATTTTAAAACCAAAAATTTCAACCATTGAACTGCCATTTGGCGGCGTTTGAGGAAGATTTATAGTGAGAAATGTTAAATTTATTAAGTATCCCCTCAGGGGGATGAGCATTTAAGGAATCTGAAAACATTAGTATCTGACCTTAGAAAAAAAATGGAATTATTATCCAATCAGATAAAGCTGGTAACTTGTATAATATTGATATTATAAATTATCATAACCTAATTAAAAATGAAATAGTAACTATAAGGTAGTAAGTAAAAATATTTTACGGTCTATTAACTTAAAGGTAAGAAGATTATGAAGGATTATGGTTCTGATGACATGACTGAGCCATTTGTGTCTATGAGGTCTAGAATAACTTTGAAAAATCATAAGGATAACACCTATTCTAGCCCTAAATTTACCCAGGGCGATCTGACCTAGTAAAAGTATTTTAGATAAATATTTACCGACATTTAGGAGAAAATTGAAATTTGATCTATAGTCAATTACACAGGAAGATCTTAATTGGTTTGTTGGAATAGATAATACAAATAAAAATAAATTTATACAAATAGATATTGATAATTATTATTCATCTATAAATCCTACAGTTCTTAATCAGGCTCTTTTGCTTGCTAAAAATAGATCTACCCTTACTTTAAAATAAATTAAAATAGCTTTAGAAGCTAGGAAATCAATAATTCTGTTTTATTTGGATAGTGAATTTCCGGAATTTAAAAGTCGAATATTTAGGTATAACGCGCTGTTTTTAATTAATACCCTATCCAATAGGAAATTGGATTTGTATATGAAAAGACTTCATGAATTTTTAAAAAGACTTGGTTTATTTATTTCCATTGAAAACGAACATCATTATTTTAATTATTTAGATCTTAATCTGAATCTTGTTACCGGCCAATATAGGTCATATCGTAACCCTAATACTAACTTGAAGTATATTAATTTTAATAGTAATCATCCAAAAGTAATTACACTTACTTAGGTTTAAAATATTTGGAGAGGAATTTCATTTTTATCTTCTAATGAGGAAATTTCCAGTAGTAATGCTGAATATTATAATATAGCCCTTAATAAAGCGGAATATACATAAACTGTTTATTGTAAAAAGGGTAAAGACAGCAAAAATTATAATAATATTAAATTGATAGACAACGGATTGGGTACATATAATGTTAGTGGTATGATTGATAAACTTAAACTTTTTAAATCTCATAAAAATAAGAATGATACTGTAATTAATAAATCGACCGCTATTGAATCTAATAACATACAAAGTAAGAGTGGAGAAAAATGTAGTGCTAACCTCTACTCTAAAATTAATACCAGTAATATGGATATCTTAAGTAAGTGTAATAATAATAATAATAATAATAATAATAATAATAATAATAATAATAATAATAATAATGATAATAATAATAATACCAACAACAACAATAATGATAGGAATGATGAGTTTAAATTTAAGAGTAGAAAATATCTCCCATATGTTAATTTTGATAAATTGCAAAATGATAACTTTGATAAAGGCAATAATGTTTGATTTATTTCTTTTGCAAGACCAATAAAAACTAATTTGGTTAAATGTTTTTACAGACCTATACGTAAATACTTTAATAAGGAAAATAATTAATAATAAAACGGTTAGAATTGGTTTTTCAGTATATAAAAACTTATATTAATCGACTTCACTTCGATTGATAACAATAAACTATATATTTTTGATAGTGATATAAATTATAATACGTTAATTACTAACACTAATAATGAACCTAATCGAAATCATGTAGCTAGAACTTTTGATGGCAGGTCTAAAGATAAATGTAATTTAAATAATGTTTGTATACACATATAGGGTAGAATCTGAAGGAAATAGTTATTTTTGTATTGGGTCAACCGAAAAGTTTTATAAATTGTGTAGCACCAGTCCAAGTAAATTTATATGGAAGTTAAGGTATAATAATAAATTATGTAACTTAAATGGCAAATACTTAGTCATGCTAGATCTTATAAAATTGCTCATAATAGATGTAACCCTGATGTGGAGGAAATATATCAAATTTTAACATAAAAAAGAAACATCTAAACAACAAACAAGAAGGTGCTTTATTTTGTATACACTCTTGAAAATATGTGTTTAGAAAATATAATTAAGTTGAATTGATTATTTCGAGGATTATTGGGTATTAAAGTATAAACTATTTTAGATAATTAAAAGTTATATTGTTATTTAATCTTTAGATTGTGTATACATGTGTGTGTATGTGTGTGCGTGTGTGTCTATATACAAGTAGATGTATGCATATGTGTATATATGTATATATGTGTATGTGTGTATGCGTATATATATCTAGTTTTAGATTTGTAATTTATATACATATATATATACGTATATGGTGTGTATGTGTATATATATGTATATATATGTGTGTATATATATATACATACTTTCTGTACACATATATGCATTTGTATATATTTACGTATGTATATATATATATATATATATATATATATATATATCATTTGACCGAACGTCACGCATCTATTTCCAAACAAGTTTATCTTAATCTTTTTGATTTGACTTTATACTGTTTTCTCCCCCATCTTTTTCTCTTATTCCATTTTTCTCCCTTCCACCGTTTTCTATGTGTGTCGCTCTCCCCCTCTTTATCTTTTTCTTTCTCTCTCTCTCTCCTCTCTCTCTCTCTCTCATTGCTCAGACGTGACTATCGTCCATCTTTTTTTCCTCACGTGATCATCTTTCTTTTCCGCCAGGACTGTCCAAAAGGTAAATGTTAGAAGTTAAAAATCATATTAAAAATCACAATAAAAATTTCAAATAATTTTTTTTAAATATTAAATACATAAAGTACATTTACGATATATATAAAAAACAATGCTTAACCTAAGGAAATTAATAACGATTAAATTAGAAATATTTCAAGTTTTGTAATATATCTAAATAGATATTATAGAAATTAATAATTTAGTGTAAAATTTACCCCTGTCAAAACTAGTATAACTGTGAATTAATAGTGTACAATAACGGTTAATTAGTAAATACAACTACTTACGTTAGGAACTATTTGAATAAGATTATTAAAAAACAGTAAAAAGACAGATTACTTTACGACATGTAGTTTAATCCTTCAAGTTCAAGTGCAAATGTCCGCTTCCACTGTCAGATGCTAAGTATTATGGGAATAACATACATTAATTTAAAATAAAACTCTCTGAAAATTACTCTAAAACCAATAATATTAAAGAGGTTGAAGTCAAGAGGAGATAATAACTAGAAATAGGGTATACTCGTAAAGCTAGCTATTAATCGATTTTTAAAGTGTTTTAGATTTTGAGATTTATGTTACATAAATGTGGCCTGTCTATTCATTTAAAGGTAATATTGTTTAATAAATTCTTAGTTCTTAGTATATCCGTATATAATACTATATAAATACTATTCTAACTTCTAGTAATTAATTTCCTCATAAATGTGCATGAGATGATATGCTGGGGGAGGGGGTATTATTTTATGTGTTTTTCATTTTATTAAACGTAAAGCTATTCTTATGTTGACATTTTACTCCTCTCCAATACTGTTCAATAATAACTCGCTCGACTGGTGTATTTTTATAAACTCTGTTGTACATAAAAAGCACGTTTTGTTACCTACTTTATATGACTTTGCACTACAATAATATACCAATTATTGGTGTATTCTATTTTATTAGATTTTAGCTCCCATATGTATTTACATACACCTGTCGAAGTTTTTAGTTTGGGATTTTTGAAAGACTGATAATGGTGGGAAATTTTTCTTATAATTTCGTTCGCTGTAGATCCAATATATTCTTTATTATTGTTATTATTATTTATTATTATTATAGAGCATGCCATCAAAGTGACACTGGGGTAAAATATACGAATCCCAGTATACCCATCATGACTACCCATCTGATAAGGGTACACCGGGCACATGCATCACAACCATATGTGCGCGACATGGTGATCTCATATCAAGATAAACAGCACATGACCTTGCAGGTGGAGCCCAGTTAGAATTTTCTTCAGATCGAGTAACCCATCCCGCTCAAAAGGTCCCTGAATAAGGGTTGTTTAAGGACGTTGAACGAAACACCCATGTTTCCAGAGGTGAATTATTCAAACCCCAAAGAATCCCTCTCAACACATGGCTATGATGCTCCCCACTACTTCTGCTCGTGATCAGAGATGCACATATCGTCAGCCACTAAGGGACATGCTCAACTGGTTAAGGTCAAACAACTGACAAGCAAATCTGTGGTATTGAGCAGAATATTTGCTGTAGCCCATCTTTTATACCAAGACAAAACAATGTACATGATAACACTTCCAATCAGTTAAGATCAGAAGCCATGAGAGCCACTGCCTGGTACTGCATCAGGGCATTTATTATTATTATTATTATTATTATCATGATTATTATTATTATTATTATTACTATTATTATTATTATTATTATTATTATTATTATTATTATTATTATTATTATTATTATTATTATTCTATGTTTGACTTTTGCTTTATATTTGTACAAGTTGGCTCCAAGTCTCACCCAGAGACCTCAAGATACAACAGGTTGGAAGTTCATGTTGGTGTTATGCCTAGTGTGCCATATATTTGGTTTTGTATTTAGTGTTGTACTAGTGAATGTCTAAAAAAAACATATGAAAATTATGTTTGTTTTAAAACTTGAGATTACATAGAAAGTATTTTGCGTAGGATATGAGCAGTTCCCATGAGCACTATCTTCTGAATTTCTGCCATTTTGAGGTTTCCTGGTATCTGAGTTAGGTAACAATCACCCCCTTTTGCTATCAATCACAGGGCACCTATGAAAACAGGTATTGTTTTAGTCTTCAGGTTCCACATTTTGCTGATTTCTATTTCCATATCTTTATATTTGCTCAGTTTCTGGTAGGTCTTGACATATACGTTTATATCGATTGGGACAGTCATATCAGTGAGGAAGCATGTTCTTTGTCTGAAGTCTTTTACTATGATGTCTGGCCTATTCGCGTCTATCTTTCTGTCAGTTTGAATGGTGAAGTTCCAGAGGAGTGAGATGTGGTCATTTTCAAGCACTGGATGTGGTTTGTGTTCCCACCAGTTTTTATCATGGGGCAAGGCCAGGCTTCTGCAAATTACCCAGTGAATATATTGTGCAGCTCTATCATGCCTGTTGAGATACTCTGTATGCGCTAGAAGACTGCACTTGGAGACAACATGGTCAATGGTTTCATTTTGTTGTTGACATACACATGTTGGGCTACTGCCGTTCTTTAATATGTTGGCCTGGTAGTTCCTTGTTGGTAGGCATTGATCTTGAGCTGCTATGATAAACCCTTCTGTTTCAGATTTTAAGCCAGAGGCCATTAGCCATTGATAGGTCAGGGCTTTGTCAACATCTGCATTATTCGCTCTCTTTGGGTATTTGCCATAGAGAGGTTTTTCTTGCCATTTATCGTTCAAAATATCTAAGGCAGTAATTTTGGCACGGGTTTTCATGCGCTTAACTTTTTCTGTGCTTGTTTCTTGTATGTCTAATTCCGAAATTTGTTGTATTCGGAATTCACTTAGATATTCCTTTGCCTGTTTTGTTACTGAGTATGATGCTTTCTTGTTTACATGTTTTGAGACAAGTTTTAACATCCAGTCCTCAGAGTTTTTCAGGTAGGTGTCTAGGCCAATTGTAGCAATCTTGATTGTTATTGCTAGTTGTAAAAGTCCACGGCCTCCCTCTTTTCTTGGCAGATAAAGTCGTTCTGTATCTGTCTTAGGGTGGTGCATTCTATGCATTGTCAACAGTTTTCGTATTTTTCTGTCAAGATTACATATTTCAGTAATTGACAAGTTAACTATATTGAAACTGTAAGTCACGACTGGTATGGCTAATGCATTGATCACTTCGATCCTGTTTCTCGCATTCAGCTCTGTCTTGAGTATTGCTCTTACTCTGCGATGACATTCTCTCCTGATCCTTTCCTTCATCACTGAATGCCTTATTCCGTCCCCTTCAATTACCCCTAGGTACTTGTAGCTCTCCGCTGGGTCTAATTCTTTTATGACATTCTGCTGGTCAAGGTTAACGTTAGATGTTTCTGTCATTTTTCCTTTCATAAAGGTAGCTTTTGCACATTTATTGAGGCCAAATTGCATTCTGATGTCATCACTGAAATGTTTAACAATCGCTAGTAAGCCCTTGAGTTGTTGGTCATGTTTTGCAAAGGGCTTTAAATCATCCATGTAAATGAGATGATTTATATTTTTATCAAACATTTTATATCCGTACTGTGCGTCATTGAGCAATTTTCAGAGAGGTATTAAGGCTAAACAAAAGAGGATTGGTGATAGTGTGTCACCCTGGAAAATGCCACATGAAATTTTTACATCACCAGCATTTAGAGATTCATTGTCACTGTTCAAAGTTAGTGTAGTTCTCCATGATCTCATACTTACAGACAAAACGTTTCACAGAGTAGGTGCTATTTTATACATGTCCAGGCATTTCTTAATCCAGTTATGTGGTAGGCTATCAAAAGCCTTTTTATAGTCTATCCAGACTATTCATAAGTTTCTGCGTCGTTTGTGACAATCTTCTAAGATCATCTTATTGATGAGTAGTTGATCTTTACAACCATAGGATTCACGTTTACATCCTTTCTGTTCATTAGGGAATATGCTGCTGTCAAAAAACTATAGGTATATTCCATCAGGACAGATGTTAGCGTTTTATACATAGTTTTTAAGCAGGTTATGGGTCCATAGTTTTTTGGCTCATTCGTTTCTTCACTTTTTGGAAGCAGGAATGTTAACCCATTAACTAGCCAAGGAGGCATCCTACTAGGGTGTTGCAAAACATCATTGTAAAGTTCTGTAAGCAGTTCATGGCTCTCTGGGAAGGCATTCAACCAGAAGTTAGGAATTTTATCCTTTCCTGGAGACTTCCATTTGCTTGACCTCCTGAGAGCAGATCTTATATCTTCTACCTTGACGATCTCCCACTTTTGTTCTTCTAAGGAGTCCAGTTCTGTAGATATTCTATCAATCCAGGGAGCCTTTTTGTTGTGTGTTTTTTCGTCTGCGCAAATATTATTCCAAAATCCCTGCACTTCTTCTTTTGATGGTACAGACTTTACAGTAACTGGTGTTTTTCCTATCTTCCTGTAAACATTTTTCGCGTTATTTTTGAACATGTTGTTGTCCTTGAAGAATCTAACAAGTTTTTCATACCTCGCTATGCTGGCAGCTTTAGCAGATACCTTTTGCTTGATGGTTTCTATGGTGGCATCAATATCAAGTATTGTTTTCATATTATATTTTTTCATAAATTTTGGGGTTTTTGTAGGTTTGGTAGTCTTGTCAACCTTAAGGTTTTTCAGATATTCAATGTCAGATCTAAATAGTTTAATTTGTTGTTGGATACGCTCTTGCCAAGTAGGCTTTTTGTGGGAATGTTGCCATTTTCTAATCGTTTCACCACAAGGGATTGTTGAGATTTTCGCGGATGCATAGTACAGGTGGTTGAGATCTGTGATATCAACATCATTAACTGAAATTATATCCTTAAGTGCAAGCCGGATTTTACCAATTATTTTCATGTTTTGGTTAGAGTTGCGGATTTTAGAGAGTGTATCGCGTTCATCCATACTGGTTTCTTTAATTTTCAGCCATTCAATCATGATTTGATTTTTTATCTCATGTAGTTGTGTTGGGTCAATATTTGTGTGACTTTGATGTTCATCTGTCTTAGTGTTTATGATTGGTTCAGGGAGTATTTCACTTTGCCTATCACTTATACTAACTCTTTCAATCCTTACTTCGTTTTTATTAGCTCTGGGCTGACCTATAATTATTTCCTCTGTATTATCTTCTTTACCTGCAGCTTCGTTCATTTTATCCGTTACTGCTTGTCTAATTTGATCAATCTCTACTTAAGTCAGTAATTTTTTTTTATAATGTTTCTTCTGACGTTGGCAAGTTTGTTACTGTCTATGTAGGGTCTTGCTTCAGGGTGTTTCTGTCTCCAGTTTAAGTATGTTTGTACAGTATTAGATTTATTTGTGGAGAAATATATGGCAAGAACTTCTTTATTATCTTCCCTAGACCATTTTTCCTTCTTTTTCTTTTGATTATTTGATGACGTGCATGGATGGCCATCTGTTGGAATATTCCGGTTGTGGGGTACGTCCAGCTCCTGTGAGTCGGGAAGATTTGATCCAGTAGCTGATTTTTCAATCCGAATTTGATTCAATTTTCGGGTACGTGGTCTTTTGTAATCCGCTCGATGACCATTGTGGTTTGTAATTTGCTTTGTTGACATTGAAGCATGATGAGCTTTGGCTCTTACATTAGGAGACGGATCTGTCAGTTTAGGGTTTTCTGCATGTAAATATTGTTCGTAGCGCCGCTTTTTAAGGCTAGCAGATCTGTATTCGTCTGTATTTTTTTGTTGATAGATTTATCTCTGAACATAGTTTGTTTTTGTGGTGTTTTTTAAACTTATGAAAGGTTTACTCTGCCTGTGTTAGTTCGAAAAAAATGAGAACAAAATACGGAAAAAAATTTTTTAAAAGGATCTGTCAGTTATTGTTATTATTATTATTATTATCATTATTATTATTATTATTAGTAGTAGTAGTAGTAGTAGTAGTAGTAGTAGTAGTAGTAGTAGTAGTAGTAGCAGTTGTAGTAGTAGTAGTAGTAGTTGTAGTATCACCACCACCACCATCATCATCATCAATGATATTGTTCTATGTGTAGTCACAGCAGTTGTTGCAGCAACAGCAACAGTAACGTAGTAGTAAGGGTGGTAGTTGGACCTCAGATTCCTGTGCTATCATAATAGTTGTAGCAGTAGTATTAAGTACAAGCAGCAGTAGCATATTATTATTATTTTCATTTTTATCATTATCACCATCACCACCACTGTTACCTTTGTTTGAGGGAATAGTTGGTTAGCATTTGGTAAAGAGGTCATGTTCTATTGCTCTATAAATAGATTCAGCAGATGGTAGAGAGGTCAGCCAAAGAGACAAAGAACATTATAGGTCAGGAGAGGTCAAACATGTTTACTAGTACCAGCGCTGCCTTGAAAAGCAATTCAACTTGTTATATTTGTAATTAATGGTAGGAAGAAAAGAAAAAATATATATATACACATATGTATATGTATATGTATACAAACACACACATATTATCTGATATTCACGTCGATGAATTTTAAATTTCTGAATTCAATTGTGTTGTTGCAATAAAAGTTGTGTTTACATATTTGGGTAATATATTAAAGTTTTTAAGTATTCTTGAGATTTTCGTTTGTCTGTTTGGAAAATACAATAAGACTTTTGCAATGGGAAAAAGAATGTTTACATTTTCGAATGCTCAGGGAGAGTCAAAGAGAAAAGAAAACAAGTTGTGGCTAGTAAAGATTTACTAAATATGGTCTTTTGTATGACTGCACAGAGAGAAATGATAGTGTTCTTAGAATAAAAAGGAGGATGATATTTACATTTTCGAAAACTCAGGGGGAGAGGAAAGGATACGTTGTCGCACATTAGTTGTAGATATTAAAGATTTTTTGGGGTTTTTTTTGTTTTTTGGGGGGTTTTTATTTTTATTTTAAGCTGATTGTTTGTGTGTTCGATAGATGTAGGTATGTAAGTTTCCTAACTTATTTTATTTTGAGGGAGATTTAAAATATTTACAGGGAGTTGTAGATATTCCAGTCTTTGGGAACAGTAGGAGGAAGATCAGGTTCACCTTGTTGGGTTTTTGAATTTCTGAATTTATTTTTCTTTTGGAATTTTTCTTTCATTTTTAAAAGTTTTGCTGTGGTTTACAGTTTTTGTGGTTGTGCAGTATGTATATATTAGCAGGTGCTTACTTCCATAATTTTTTATCGTGCATTTAATTGTGTTGTTACAATAAAAGGCATTTTTACATTTTCTGATAGTCAAGGAAGAAGAGACGACAAAATGTTCACACAAAATTGGAGATATTTATGTTTCTAATTTTTTTTTAGATCTTCGTTTGTATGTCCACAGCTGTAGGTATGTAAGTTCCTTAACTTATTTTGAGGGAAATTCAAATTACTCACGGAAAACAGTAGATCTTCCAGTTTTTTACAGTTGTTTTTTCAGTTGTCCTGGTGGGTTAGCTGCTGACAGGTCAGAGCAGCGAAAAACACGTCAAGCCTTCTCTTCTTCTTCTTCTTCTTATTATTATTATTATTATTATTATTATTATTATTATTATTATCATCATCATCATCATCATCATCATCATCATCATCATCATCATCATCATCATCATCATGCTCATCCTCATCCTCATCCTCATCATCATCATCATCATCATCATCATCATCATCATCATCATCATCATCATCGTCATCATCATCATCATCATCATCATCATCATCATTATTATTATTATTATTATTATTATTATTATTATTCAGTAGTTTTATTTTTATAGCATGCTTTCACTTCACTACCGAGCGCAGCTCTGTGTGCCTTGGGTATGTGCTGTGATTTGTTGTGATGCTCTGATGGTTATTGTATGGAAGGTGTTCTGCGTAGGATGTGTGCAGTGCCTAGTAGTGCAATTTTTTGTATGTTATATGTGTTTGTAAGTCCTGGTGTTTTTGTTATGTATTTGTCTGAATATTTCTTTTATCATGCCTAATGCACCTACTATGATAGGAATTGTTTCTGTTTTTAGATTCCACATTCTGGTTACCTCTATTTCCAGGTCTTTGTATTTTGAAAGTTTCTCCATTTCTTTTAGAGACACGTTGTCATCTGCTGGTTTTGATACATCAATTAGAAAGCAGTTTTTTTCTTCATGATCTCTGACAACTATATCTGGTCTGTTGGCCTTAATTTCTCTATCTGTGTGTATCGGCATATCCCAGAGTATGGTTGCTTTCTCGTTTTCTGTGACCTTTTCTGGTGTGTACCTATACCATCTTTTCTCTGTTGTTATTCCATAATGTTGGCATAGCTTCCAGTGTATGTAGGTTTCAAGTCTGTAATGTCTGTGAATATATTCCTTCTTATCCAGGACTGGTCAGCCAGAGATAATATGATTTATTGTTTCTTGTCCATCTCCACATATTCTGCAGTTACTTGTTATATTTCTTTTCATTACATGTTTTTGGTAATTTCTGGTGGGGAGGCTTTGGTCTTGTGCTGCAATTAAAAATCCCGCTGTCTTTGCTTTGAGTACTGAGCTTCTCAACCATTGCTTGGATTTTTCTTTGACTATTTCTTTTGCATTTAGTTTAGTCCAGTATTTACCGTGAAGGGGCTTTTCTTGCCATCGTTTTATCATGGTTCGTTGCTGTTCTATTTTTAGTTTGGATTTCATTTGTTTTATAGCTTTTGTTGTTTCTTCATCTTCTTCTTCTTCTTCATATTTATTAGGTGGTATGATTTCTTGTTTGTATTTATCAGCTTCCTTAAATACTGAGAACAGTTTTTTGTTTTGCTCGTGTTTTGCCGCTATTTGTATCAGTTTTCCTTCCTTCTGAAGTAGATATTTTTGCAGTCCTATGGTGGTTATTTTATAGTAGTTTTCCAGCTGTATAAGGCCTCTACCACCTTCTATACGTTGTATATATAGTCTTTCTATGTCAGATTTTGGGTGATGCATCATAGATCCTGTCATTATTTTTCTTGTTTCCTATCTATTTTGGTCAGTTCATTTAATATCCAGTTAAGGATATTGTAGCTGTAACTTATTACTGGGACAGCTAAAGTGTTAATACCTATTATCTTGTTTTTAGCATTGAGCTCTGCTTTTAGTATTGATCTAACTCGTCTATAATATTCTTTTTTTTTTTCTCTTTCATTTGTGTGTGTTGTGTCTTATCTAGTTCATGAATTCCTAAGTATTTGTAAGTTTGGTTTTGGTCTAATTCTTTTATTTCATTGGTTTTTATCTAGTGTGATGTTGCTACTCTTAACTAGTTTTCCTCTTTTCAGGGTTACTTTGGCGCATTTTTCTAATCCAAATTTCATATCTATTTCTTTGGTAAATCCATGAACTGTCTTTAATAGTGTTTCCAGCTGTTTGTCATTTGCAGCGTATAGTTTTAGGTCATCCATATATAAAAGGTGGCTGATCGTTTTGCCGTAACATTTATATCCGCATCCAGTTCTATTTAGCATATCAAATAGAGGTGACGGTGCCAAGCAGAAAAGGAGTGGAGAGAGCGTGTCTCCCTGGAATATTCCTCTTCTAATGGGGATGGCTTTGGTTTTCATGAGTCCCTCTTTTGTTTGGAGCTGTAGCACTGTTTGCCATTTATTCATAGAGTGCCTTATGAATTTTATAATTGTTGGTGCTACTTTGTTAATGGCTAGTGTTTCGAGGAACCATGTGTGGGAGATGCTATCAAACGCCTTTTTGTAGTCGATCCAGGCCATACTGAGGCCTTTCTTCTTTCTGTGGCTGTCTTCAGTTATGGCTTTATTAATCATTAGTTGATATTTACAGCCATATGAGCCTTTGCGGCATCCTTTCTGCTCTTCTGGAAACAGGTTGTTTTCGTCCAGGTGCTTGTTCAACCTTTGCGATATCACTGCAGTAAACGCCTGGTACATTGTAGGGAGGCAGGTTATTGGTCTGTAGTTTTCTGGTTTTGCTGTCTCATTTGATTTGAGAATAAAGATGGTTTTCCCCTTCTTGAGCCATTCAGGCATTGTTTCTGGCTCTGCTAGTATGTTGTTAAAGTTTTCAGCCAGCTTTTTGTGCATTCCTGTTAGATATTTCAACCAGAAGTTGGGGATCTTGTCATGCCCAGGTGCCTTCCAGTTGCTTAGTCTTTGCAGTGCCTGTGTGACCTCTTCAGTTGTTATGGGGGTCCAAAGTTGCTCAGATGCTGAGTTTGTTGTTTTAATACTCCTTTTTTTCTGGTTGTTCGTTCGCCGACCATATTTCTCTCCAGAATTCTCCCACTTCTTCTGCCGTTGGTGCTGCAGGTATTTCTATTCTATTTTTGCCAAGTTCTTGGTAGAACTTTTTGGGGTTGGAGTTGAACTTTT
>NC_043001.1:61560214-61577714 GCF_006345805.1 Octopus sinensis
CAGAGGGCCAGCAATAAAATATAGCGCCAACAAAAATATTAAATTCACCAAACTCGATAAACTCATTTATGTTCAATGTAAATTATTTTCCTAATGACAATGTAGCTTTATATTCATTTTTATGATCATATGGAGGAAAAAAAGAGAGAGAACATCACTTCAAGATATAAAATGATTAAACCGAAAAATATATTGCAAAAACAAATAAATTTATAATGGTGATAGCTTAATTTATACTTTTTTTTATATCCATTCCTTAAGTACGTTTAAGTGCTGATGGACTCGCACTAGGAAATAAATGATATTCTTTCCTGTTTAATCATAAATATTCCTCACGCTATTGCATAGCAACAAGTGATTGGAATTCTTGTACAGTTTTCAATTTCACATAGCTGCATGCCTGGGGAAATATTATTTTTTACTGCAAACGCCATTAAAGAAGGTCGTATAGAGATAAAACTGTCCAATCAGTACCTGAATTTACAACTTGCCACCATTGGGTTCAGCTGTGAAACTACTTAGCAGCAATGAAACACTGACAGTTTATTAAAAATAAGGAATACAGAAGCGGTTATAAAAATAACTGCTATAATTCATCAATAAAACAGAACTTGCGCACATGTTTCTTATCTTTATTGAAGTGCGGATGTATTTAAATGATTCAACGGTCGTTGCTTACAAGTTAGAACTTTCCATCCAATAAACTCTCCAATAAAATGCACGTCTACATGCATGTTCATGAACTAACGCACATAGGGGTAAGTTGGGATTAGAAAATATTAAATCGCGATAGTAACATTTATAGCGTAAACTTTGTACAATCCATTTACTTAAATGTTCCAAAAGATGTTTGAAAACGAGTCAAATTTCTTCGTATAATAAACAGTTGACTTCGAAAAATTTTCGTTTTTCAGTCCCCTAAGGAAAATACATCCCGAAAATTCTGTCAAAGCAACATTTCTCTTGGGAGCTGAAGTGATTTTAAGCAATGAAATAATGACTTTGTCGACGATTCTACTGTCATCGAAGAAGCAAATTCTAATTATAGTGAAATTATGCTTTCTGAATCAATCCTCATGATTGTTTGGTAAGCAAAGTGTAATGTGTCGAAGTATCGGTAATGCACATGTTTAAAATATGTTAATTGTAGACAATTTTAAAGAAAAAAACTATTAGTGAGAGGAAAATGAAAAAATGTCAATATTTACTTCACAGTTTGCCAATAGAGTGATTGCGATACGTTTGCCATGTATTTTCTACTTTTCCTCGTCAACTATACGGAAGCATATTATAAGACATGTGTAGCTTGAGGTTCTTAAAGTGCGATATTTACAATGTTCTTGCGGCATCAATTACTTTCAAATTTCTCGTCATGGAAACAGTTCAGGAATATATAAGTTTCCTAGGAAATGATAGTGAGCACATCAACATGTACAACGATTCAAAATATAGGAATATAAATATAAAGGTGTAGAAACAGTTTGATAACACGGGTGAAGAAGCCGTTCTCTATGGACAATATATCGATGATTAAGTGGAAATTGGAACAGTGAAAGTGATACACGAGATGATTGTTGAGGAACTTTACCGTAAGCTTATTGACAGTACAAGTGACACGTGATTAGTTCACAAAAAATATTATAAGCATCACTGAATTATATAGATCGAGATATGGACTTGAAGTCATAAATATTGTAAAGAGTAGTCGAGATGGGAACTAGGTCAACAATGTTATTTTAAGAATCGTTTATATCAAGAAATTTTACCATCTGGGTCTGATATTTTGTTAGTTTTAAACGACTGGAAATCGCCCTTGTATTCTCTACATTTTGTAATTCTCTACATTTTTTAAGTTAATACCGTGAGAGCGGTGTTGGTATTGAAAGCAATATATCCATGCATTGCTGTGGATTTAGCAACCGGCAGGGCTGTGAACATATTTGTAAACAGGTAACACATGGCTCCTTGAACTCATTTTACAAACATTCACAAAATACGTACTGCCGAAATGTGAAAGTCGAGAAACTCATGTGGTTTAAAATTCTATTGGTTAGTAACTACTTGGAAGTAGCCTTGCAATGGTTTCAGGTGTGGACAAAACACTTCATTTTAAATAGGAGGTAAAGTCCGTGAATAATTCCATAAATGTGTTCCTTGCTTATATAAATATACTTCACATTGCACTACTCTTCTGGTCACGCTTTTCTTTTTATATTCTTTTACTCACTCGCGAACGAGCAATTATGTTGGTATTTTTTGTAATGATCATTTATAAAATTTGGACAAAATATACTTCACCGCAAATTTTAGTGTGAATTTGAATTCATTTGAACAGATTTTAGGCACATTTCAATTTCATTTTCAAAGATTTTATACGGAGATATTGATTTAAAAGCCAGTGACTAATAGAAGAAGTTTAAGTTAGTGTAAAAAAGAATTCATCCTATCTTGCAGTGTAACAGTACACTAAACCGCAAAAGAAACGCGATTTTTCAAACGTCATTTTTATATGGTAAATTCTGAAACTTTATTTCAGGGATGTAAGTATAATATTCCAAGACATACTGGTTTATGGCTGAGACCCAAATCGCAGGCAGCCTTCCAACTTTCCCTGAAACGAGACGCCAAAACACGGCTTCGCTGAAAGTTGTGAGTGGCAGTCGCAAAAAATTGTCATGAAAAGTGAAATGCACGTACATCTCGTCGAGGTTATGGGTATAAAAATCAACTTAAGCCGCGTTCCTGGCATTCAAAATTTGTCCGCCAAGAATTAGTGTCGTTATTTACGGTCAGTATCACTTGTTTTCTTGTTATATTACGGTTGTTGAATTGTTGAACATTGTTATTATGTGTGTTGTTAAAACACCATTGTTTTACCGCTTTGCGACGATCCTGTTATCCTTTTCCCCTTGTTTGAGGGGGAGGGGTATGCTTGTTTTTGAAAATGGATTTCGATTATGAAAGGTTGACTCTTTCTGATTCGTCAGAAAGTGAAATGGTGGGGTCTATGGTTAATATGGAGAAGGAGATGTCAGGAGAAACGAGGAGAAAAAACGAAAAAAGTGTTTAAAAGTCTTGCGGCTGCAACAGGCGCTGTGAAGGAGGATGTAACATCGAAGGTGCAGGACGTGAAAAGGTATAAAAACATGAGGAAGAAGGAGTATATAAATGAACTGACCCCTCCTAGTGAAATGTCACAAGATGTGCTGGCAAATATGGTGAGGTACAAGGCATATTTGATAAAGGAGAAAAAATCGACGCGGCAAAGAGGGATCAAATCAAAAAGTGCTTGAGACCCATCTGGACGGAGATCAAGTACCTGGCCAGGGGTAACAAGTATGTGACAGTAGAGGTACGATTTCACACAGAGGAAAGTGCCAGGCAGCACTCCGTGGCCGCACTGAAGATAGACGAGATGATATTACTAACAACTTACCTTAAAAGGCGCGCTTCCAAGTGAAGGGTAGAGGAAATCCGACCGAGATGGACGTTGCTTGGCTGGTGGCAGCTATAACATTAAGCCTGGAGGAAAGAATATCAATCCCCCAAGCAACAAGAATACCAACTCAGAATTGGCTGGGCAGATACTAGAAATGATTGTTCAGTCTGCTCCAGATGATCTAATTAGCATCACAGACACCATTTTGGTGTATGAATAAAGGTTGAGGTTTGTGGTGGAGGGCAGGGGACCTTGTTGTTTCAAGTGTGGCCTCGTAAAGGCACCAGTGATCCCACCAGAGATGAAGGAAATCGCGCATCCGCAGCCTGCAATGACAAATGGGGAGAAAAAGAAGACAAGTAACGAATCAAAAGAGAACGAATGGTCGACGGTTGCTAAGAGAAAGAGGAAAAAGAAGATCCCCTCCCCTGAAACTAGCCCATCCCCTACCCCCATCCTTTCCTAACTCTACCCCACTCTACCCACCCTACTCCTGCAGAGACCAGCCCTGGTTCTGCCCCAACAGTCATTGACCCCAACACCGCCCCTACAAATTTACAAACATACAACCAGGAGCAGCAAAGTCCCCATCACCCTCCCACAAAACGGCGTTCATATTTATGTCGTTTCAGAGGCAAAATAGATTGAAAAAGGATAAAAAATATGAAAACAGTAAAAGAGTAAAGAGTAAACAGTAATAAGGGTGAACACGCCTGTCGGGGACTTTTCCCCACATATGAGATGTGTACTCATCGAGGGGGAAAGCTACCGTGTGTTGAGTGACATGCGTGAGTGGACCTTTGGTGTGGAAGTACTGAGTGATTCGCCGCCTCTAGTCATTGACTACACTGCGTTGATCAAACTAGAGGTCGTGATTTGACTGTTTTCTTTTTTTTTTACACATTTAGAAAAAGAGACTCAAACTAGAAACGTTTTTCTAAAAAAAAAGTTCAATGAGGCCACTTGGGATGTGGGAATGGAGTGGTTGGCATTTCCCCTTTCATTTTTTCCCATTTCATCGTTTTTCATTCGTTTTTCCCCCACTTTGTGTTTTCGTCTGTCCTTATATTGTCTACTCTGTATTTAAACCCTCTGTGGTCAGTAAAGAATAAATTCATAATTTGAACGTAACAGGTATGACCCAATTGTTAACAGCGCAGAGAGAACAAGCAATCGGTCGATTACAAGCAGAGCAGCGTCGCCTGGTTGTTGCGAAAGCTTACAATGTCCATGTCATCACCATCTACTGCCGGCAACAACGATACAACACCAACAACACTGCAGACCGTGCTCGCAGAGGGCGACCTAGTGTGACCACGCCCAGGCAGAACCGCTTCATCCACCTACAGTACTTCCGTGATCGCTTCAGATCGGCCAGCGTGACAGCTCGCGAGACCATTGGCACTGGACAGTGACCCATCAGCGACGACACGGTACGAGGTCGACTGGCTGCTAAGAACCTGCGTTGCCGTTGTCCTGCTCAAGGGCCTGTCCTGACCGCCTACAAACGTCAAGCACGCCTACAGTTGGCTGCACAGCACCGACGTTGGCAGCATCAACAATGGAAGTCGACAGTCTTCTCTGACGAGATCCGATACTGCGTTTCCACCTCGGATGGCAGAGTAATGGTGTGGCGTAGGAGGGGTGAACGCTATAGAGACGCATGTGTTGTGGAGGGAGACGCGCGTGAGCTGGCCAAAGCATCATGGTTTGGGGTGTTATAGGCCTGAATCAGAGAATTGGGCCCCATGTTTTCCAAAATGCTGGCGCAGGCAGACGGAATGGCATCACAGCGCAGCGCTACGTTGACCAGATCCTAAGACCTCACATCGTGCCCTTCTTCGCGCCTCACCAAAGCCAATGCTCCCTCCCACACAGCCAGGGTCACCATGGACTTCTTCTGTCAGTACAAGATCAGAACCATGCCGTGGTCGGCTTTTAGCCCGGATTTGAACCCAATTGAACCCCGGTGGGATGAAATCCAGAGACGGCTGAACCAGGAGGTCCCAAAGTCGACAAGTCGTGTGGAACCGGAAACTGCTTTCCTCAGGGTGTGGGCACAGGTGCCAACGACTTTTGTGAATCGCCTCATGCACTTCATGTACCGACAGTGTATGGCCGTTTTGAACACCCAGGGAGAGTATAAACAGTATTGAACATGTCACATACTACAATCTAGATGTGGTGGATCTGCCCACTACCAGAACACATGACAACCACCCATAGACTGTGGCTCAAGTGCATCCAAGAAATTGACTTCATCAGATTTATCAAAATTTATCTCTGACTAAATGAAATTAAAACATATTTCACAGTCACTCACGTCTCGCATTTCTTTTGCGGTTCAATGTAGTGAGTATACATATACCTGATGGCTGTAGTAAGTTGCTGTCGAAATGAGTGCACAGTCACTCGTTTATATTCATTTGATATAAATGTGTAACAAAACTAGCCCTTTGCATCATCAATAATAGATCTAATCAAATAGAACGTTACCGATTGGATGAGCCGAGCGTTCCACAGTGGACGCGGAGTAACAACGACCACTCATGCAGATCATACATAGATAGGGTATTCGTTAGAGAAGGAGATAAGTATACCTTTAGTCGTCCACAGTTTTGTATTGTGCCTTACACGGATCACAACCTTGTGACGTGTGAGGTACATGTAGATAAATGTCATAGACAGGGACCCGGGTACTGGAAGATGAACAAGTATATTTTGACGTGTGAAGCCTTTCGTACCCGGATTATTATGTTAGTACAGAGGGCATAATGAGGCGCCATCATTAATAATAGATGGTGGCACGCCCTCAAAGGAACCATCCGTTTGGAGTCCATTAGATTTAGCAAGCAGCTAAGTTTAGACAGGACGAGAATAGAGACGATTTGGTTAAGAACTTAAACGAGCGATGGAATCTAGCTAGTTAACTATGTACAGTTGCATCCGATAAAATAACGAGCAGAGGAGCGATCTCCTAGCGACACGGATGTCGATGGGTTTAAATACCCGTAACTAAAAGGGACCGATAAAATAAGTATTAGCCTTTAAAAAATAACTCCTGGCGTCTCTTTGTTTGAGTAAAATCCTTCGAGATTTGCTCCAGCATGGCCACAGTCAAATGACTGAACAAGTAATAGAATAAAAGAATATACATACATACATACATACATACATACATACATACATACATACATACATAGATACATATAGCTGCCGAAGTAATTGTCCACTTAAGATGATAAGATGTTCCGGGCCGAAACACGTGGTTTCCGGTTCAGTACTACTTGCGACAAGATGCCAGTGTACATATATATATATATATATATATATTATATATATATATATATATATATATATATATATATATATATATATATATATATATATATATATATATACCGGACTAAACACATAAATGTGAAACAAGGTGGAAAGAAGAGTACTCAAATACCAGGGGTAGAGTAATATGCAGTAGAAAATTCAACAAAACCTGTTACTCTGAGTTTTACTCTGAGTTGTATATATATACAACCATTCCTTTTGTTATGCTGTTTCTGTTCACTGCACCCTTTCCTCATTCCTTGTCAGCACTCCTCCAGTAAATCATCCCTATTACATTCTGTATTTTTCTTTTCTATTTTTCCGTCTTTCCTTCTATTGTCTCCTTCCACTTGTATCGTTTTATCTCCTCCTCTATTTCTCTCACTTTTTCCCTCTGTCGTTCTCCCCGCTCTCTCTATTTAACTTCGTCTATACTTCTAATAACTAAAACCAATAATTAATTTTCCCCAGCAACTCGAATTTGTAATTCCCAATATTATAACTAATTCCTTCGTCGTACATAACAACCACTCACAAAGGAAGATCAGCTCATAGAACTGACACTATCTGATGAGAATCTGTATGGTGTCCGATCAACTTTTAAGAAATCTTCAAACATGTAATCAATAGATTTATTTAAAATATCCGATACGTACTCTCTCTCTCTCTCTCGTTCTCCCTTTTCCTTATATTTACTCATCCCACTATTCTCCTGTTTACTGCTGGCTTTATGCATAAGTCAAAACATTCTCTATGATATAGAGCAATATATGAAGAAATACAGAGTCTATATTTCATCCCTTCCATTTATTATTCAGCACTTCTGTTTTCGTTGACTGCACCACCAGTCGGATTGTATTTTTCTTTGACCTTTCTTTTATTTGCCCGTAATTTTGCCTTTCAGCATACCTCATAGCACACTCTGTTTTCCACGTTTTTGATTTGTGGAGTAATATTTATGTTATCGTATTGTTTACAAGTAGTTTCAACGCTATGACATCATTAGGCTGAATAAACGATCATATTTGGTGCGTTGCTGATAATAATAGAAGTTCAAAAGTTCACGTCTACATTTTGAATCTAATTATATATTTATAAATAATTAAGAAATTTAAAATTTTATGTGTCTTAAGAACTGCTTTGGATAAATTGTAATGTACGTTTAGTCCATAAATATAAAATTCTAACCTTTGTGTGAATAATAGATAAGTATCCATACTCAGCTAAAATCTAATAAGATTAGGAGCTAATAAATTCAGTCTTAATTTTTCGTTTTCCCAATGCAATTTTCTAGTCGGAAATTGCATTCTTAAAAAGTGCAGACTTTCCCAAAAAGCAGTGAATTGCTCGAAAATTTGATTAATAAACCAATCCAAATTTTCAGAGAATACATAGTAATTTTATATTGAGCAGTTTATCTGGATTCTAGATTATAAAGACTCAACTAGCTTCGTTCTCTGCAGATATTCTTTCTCTGATAAAGTCTTAAGAGAACTAGAGCCGTTTAAGTAAATACTAAATGATATGTTTAGTGGGAAGTTGTAAAGCTAAAATACGTTTTTAAATGCTTAAACTACATTTCAAAGAAAGGAAAACTCTATAATTTACAAGAAATACATGCACACAGACACACTTTCTCATGCATACGTATATACGCACGCACACTCACAAACACATAACTAATTGTATATAGCAATAAAACAGGACATAAAGATAGTTTCTTGCTTTTATAATACTCTAGTATATTGGCTTCAAATTTTGGTACAAGGTCAGCGGTTACGGCGAAGAAGCTAAGTTGATTACTTCGATCCCAGTGCTCAACTGGTACTTATTTAATCGACTCCGAAGGGATAATAGACAAAGTCGTCATCGGTGGCATTTGAACTCAGAATGTAAATACTGATGAAATGCCGGCGTGCTAACGATTGTGTCAGCTCGCTGCCTTAATACCCATGTATATTGATAGAAAATAGTAGTTAAAATGAAAAAATTCCTTTCTATCTAGTTTTGTTTTTAAACGGCAGCACGTCTATGAGCCTCAGATCCATGGTTAATTGAAAGGAAATCGCAGGTGTTCGACAGTTGGTTTAAAAATCAGGTAAAAATACCTGGAAACCAACGCAAGGTATGGTAGTCCGATACATTCTTACAACTTCCTGAAACTCATCAAAACACAGATTTGGGATTGAAAGATATAACACCTTTTATTGAAATATACACCTTTGAAACGATTACCACAGGAAATCCACATGGAAATATGAAACATAAAGCATGTCACATATTTTTTTTCCAAATAATTTATTTTTTAATGCTATATTGATTAAACTAATGAAATTTTAACGGATGTTATGAAATTTAAAATGCCACGATTAATCGCAAAGTTTTTAACAGAGAGAAAACGAAAAGAATATACAATGTAAATGGAAAATACTGGAACGTACAAATACATTTTCATTCATGGTCCACCGATAGATCTTCTGAATATTTTATCGGGAACGTGTACACATTTTGCAGGTTGCAAAATATAACCAAAACCAAATGTCATACATGTATGTATATCTATCTATCTATCTATATATATATATATATATATATATATATATATATATATATATATATATATAAACATATATGCAAATGCATGTATATGTGTGTGCACGCGCGTGCGTGTTTGTAAGGAGGAAGAACGGAGAGATGAGAGAAACACACGAAACAAAGATATATATATGAATAGTTTAAATAGAATACTACCTACCCCTTAAAGATATCATTTACAACACACATATTAGAGCATGTATTTGTGTATAAACTTCTTCACATTATAAAAACACATTCATATATGGTTTTCATTGGCGCATAATGGAGATGTATACAGATATATTTAGGTTATAGTGTATTTGTTAGAAGTATGTGTAGTTGTCTGCATTAAGTTGCATTTCGAAGTGTGTGTGTGTGTGTTTGTGTTTGTGTGTGTGTGTTTGTGTGTGGTGTGTGTGTGTGTGTGTGTGTGTGTGTGTAAATAGAAAGAAAGAGAGAAACAGGTAGTGAGAGAGAGCTTATATTATATATATATATGAATATGCATGTATATATACATACATTCATATATATATATATGCATATATATACACATACATATATATATATATATATATATTTGTGTGTGGATTTGTGTTTATGTATGTATGAGTATATCTATGTAAAGATGATAGCATGTGATAAATCAAACACGTAAGATAACAAGCTAATATATATCATGGAGAGAAATATCTGATTATAGTAGCAGCAATATATGAGTTGGCATTCGCAAGACATGAATGGCTCCAAGATTCCGTGAACAGCATATAAATGGAATCGAATTGCTTCTAGATGATTTAGTATTCGCCGAAACGATGTTGATTTGTGTAAGTTTGCAGCAGTCCTTAATACTTCAACCGTTAAATGGAATTCTAAATGGACGTTTTCTTAACGTAGGTTTCAGAATCATTTATGAGCAGATTCAATTCCAGTGCACTACGTTCACAAGCAGAAATATTCACACGTACTAAAGGGATTTTATGATCACTCAGATATACGCAGACACACATATATGCGTATAGATATGCTAATAAAAGAGTAGAGTTAAACGTATACGCATTGATGTAATTTTATTGAACATTTCAAATATATACATATATATAAGTGTATATATATACACACACACACACACACACACACACACACACACATATATATATATATATATACAGATACACACACACGCGCATATATATGTACATATGTGTATATATACACTCACAGACACACATAGATATATGAATCTATATATCATTTGTATGTACAACTATCTATCTATATAAATAGAGAGACAGAGATAGATAGATAGATAGATATATAGATAGATAGATAGATAGATAGATAGATAGATAGATATGTTTCTTTATTAGCCACACAGGGCTGCACACAGATAGAACAAATTACAAGGTAGAGCTTTTCTTTTGAAGGTAAAAAAAAAAGTAATAATAATAAAATAAAAAATAAAATAAAATAAAAAAGGGGGGGTCGATCAAAAGGGATCGTAAAAGGAGAGAAAGAGGACAAAAAAGGGGGGGGGTAAAAAAAAAGGGGGAGAGGAAAAAAAAATTGATCAATAGGGATCGTTATCACAGAAATGTCAATATGTAGTGTAAAGGGGAGGACAGGTGAGGTTTACCCGTGGAAAGAAAAGCCTACAGAAAAGACCACGGTAACCTCGGTCAATGAAGTCACATGTTATATTTCTTTTTTTTTTTTTTGCAAATAAGCAACTCTCTGTATTAATTTTTACGGTTCATAGAATCATAGTCAAGGTGGCTTCGTCATTCATACGTGCCATCCTTGCTACATTCACCCATCTTTTTTTAAAACATTCACTAGACAAAACTTGCCTCTCTACTCTCACTTTTTTCTTCAAGTGATACTTGAAGAAGTTGATGAGAGATTGACCAGAGAGGAAAGTGTTTGTCTCTAATCCTTTCAGACGTGTCCACCAGATACATTCTTTCGCCATAGCCACAAGTATGATAAAAATAGCTCTTCCTTCCCGTTTGAAGGAAGGAGGCGTGACGATATTAACGATAGACTCGGCTGATAAACCGACACGTCCCACACGTGACAGCAGTCGTTCGACATAAGCCCACAGGTGGGAAATTGCTGGACACTGCACGATTGCGTGCAGAGCGGTTTCGTCGCTCTGCCCGCATCTCGGGCAGGTCGGCCCCGTGTTTCTCGAGCCATGCCTATAGAGCTTATCCCGAACGGGTAGCGCTTCTCGGTAGCACCGCCAGGCCAGGGATCTCTGGAAGTTGTCCATAGGTCCGGGCCGAAAGTCGTTTGAAACAGGCGGGTCAGGTACTCCTCGTCGACGCCCAGGTTTGCCCCGAGCTCGTCGTCGTACCTCCCCTCCACTAATCCCCTATAGAATGCTTTGGTTGTGTTGAAGTCACTCAAGGTCGACCCGGGACGGCAGAGTTGCTTGAGAGCAACGCGACACTCGCGGTGCCATTCGCCCTTCTTCGGCCTCTTTTTGATCCACGACTGTAGTTCGGTCATGGAGACGAGTTGCGGGAATGCGTGCCTCACAAACGGCGACCACACCTGTTCACCGTCGTCTACATAGAGCCGGAGATGTCGCAGTCTCAGCGCGTGTCTGCGCATCATCAACACGGCATGCCCAGCCCTCCTTTTAACGGGTGTTGACAGCAAATGGATCGCCTGACCATCGGGACGCATCCTTTCCACAAGAAGCGGAAGAGGATGCGTTCTAGTTTGGTGATGGTAGGGTCGGGACAAGGTACGACGGTCAGGCGGTAGTAGATGATGGACGCGATGTACGCGTTCACCACCTCCGCCCGACCTTTTAGGGACAGTTTCCTCTCGGCCCATTGCTGGGCGAGAGTGACCACCCTACTCGTTATCTCGTTCCAGTTCTTCTCCATTTGGAGGTCCGGACCGAACCAGACCCCGAGCAACTCAACCGGGCCGTCTGTCCAGCGTCCCACGACGGAGGTACTGGTGGACGGCATGGGCTTGCTTCTCCAGGTGCCGAGCCGCAAGCCCACTGACTTTTCCCGGTTGATTTTTGCTCCTGTCACCGCTTCGTAGTCTTTCAGTGTCTCGCCGACCCGCTCGATGTGCTCGTGGCTTGACACTATGACGGTGACGTCGTCCGCGTATGCAGACACGCTCGTCCCGCATCTTAATTCTCGCGGGATGCCCATCAGAGTCGCCAGCTTCCGCAGTAGTGGCTCAAGAGTCAATACGTATAGAAGCGCCGAGAGGGGGCATCCCTGACGGACCGAACGTGCAATGTCGAAGGTTCTCGATAGATGTCCATTTACGCGAATTACCGAACGGATGCCTCTGTACAAGGCAGCTATCCAGCCGCGGAAGACGGGACCGAAACCAGCCGCTCTCAGGACTGCCTCCAAGTATCGATGGTCTACCCTATCAAAGGCTTTCGATTGATCCAAGTTGATCAGGGCCCCACCCATGCCAGGTTCGTTAACTACCCTGTCTATGATGTAGCGCATCAGATGGAGGTTGTCATGGATGCTCCAGCCCGGCACGGCGCACGTTTGTGCGTTGTCGACCAGTTTCTCCATGACAAGCGCCAACCTCTTGGCTAACACCTTTGTCAAAATTTTCAGGTCTGCATTGAGCAGAGTGATTGGCCTAAAGTTATCTATAATGTTTCCCTTGTTTGGATCTTTCTTCAGCAGAGTTACAGCTCCTCGACTCACAAAACCGGGTATGCTCCCGTTTTGCTGCCAGTTGCAGTATACCGCTGCCAAGACGTCTCCAAACAAGTCTGGCATACAATAGTAAAATTCGTAGGGTAGACCATCCAAACCCGGTGATTTGTCCCTCGAGCATTCTGCCATCGCTTCCGCACTTCCGCCGCCGTGATGGCACCTTCGCAGCACCCTGCCTTTCTTGTCGAGAGTCGTGGCAGGCTATGTAGGTAGGCTCTGAAGTCTACCCTACGTTCTTGCCCTCCACTCGTCCCGAACAGTCGGGCAAAATGCTGCTGAAAGGCCTCACACATTTTACTTGGCTCGAGCAATTCGCGCCCCTGTTCATCTACCAGTGACCGAATGGTGGCTTTGTTGCCCTGTTGCGCCTCTGCCACCCGGGCCTCTCTCGCGGCTCCAACACCTTCGTTCCTTAGAGCACGCATCCTAGCTCTGACAGCACATCCTTCGTGTTTGGCGTTGAAGTGTTGGTCGAGGGCCAACCTCGCCGCCAAAACGTCGGATGCGATGCCGCTTCTAATTGCCTCTTCTAGCTTCTTAACTAGCTCACCCTCTACTCTTTTCTATCTATGGCTAGTGCTTTGCTGTACCTAATCGCTTCTGCTTTTACTGCTCTCTTGAGGGCAAACCACCATTTGTTGTTGATGATGGCTCCCGTCAAAGCCCTCTTTACTAGTGTGCTAATCCGGTCTCTGAAAACTTGTCTGGACGGGAATGATGCGTTCAGTTTCCAGTACCCAGGACCCTGTCTATGTGCCTTATCTAAGTCTAGCGTACACGTCACCAATTTGTGATCCGTGTAGCTGACTGTGTGGAATTGTGGACATCCTAAGTTATCCTTGTCTACTGTCCTACACAGTATCCTATCTAGATACGATCTCGACGACCCACTGCGGTTGCTCCATGTCCACGTTGGTGCATTTGGGTGGTCGAGTCGGTACCTGTCAGACAGTTGGAATCGTCTGAGCAGGTCTCTGAGGCATTTGCATCCCCTTCTGTTTCTGTCTCTCCCCACGTAGTCTACATGCGTGTCCAAGGTAGCATTCCAATCCCCCACTAAGAGTAAAGGACGAGACGTTCCCAAGAATACTTCTAGACGTCGAAAGAAATCCGCCCGACCTGTTAAGGGCGGTGCGTAGACTGATACGAGTCGAAAAGCGCACCCATTGCTGCCGTCAACATCCAGAACGATCAGTCTACCCTCCGGGTCTACGAATATCGTCTTGACTTCGAGATCCAGGCTCTTGTGAAAAAGTACCGCGGTGCCACTACCGCCCATATAGATAGATAGATAGATAGATAGATAGATAGATAGATAGATAGATAGACAGACAGACAGACAGACAAACAGATATATAGATAGATAGATAGATAGATAGATAGATAGATAGATAGATAGATAGATAGATAGATAGATAGATAGATAGACAGACTGACAGACAGACAGACAGACAGGCAGACAGACAGGCAGACAGACAGACAGACAGACAGACAGACAGATAGTAGATAGATAGATAGATAGATAGATAGATAGATAGATAGATATATAGATAGATAGATAGATAGATAGATAGATAGATAGATAGATAGATAGATAGATAGGAGGTTAATCTTTGCTCCCGTCACCGCTTCGCATTTTGTTAGTGTCTCGCCTATCATCTGGATGTATTTGTCGCTCGACACTATGACGGTGACATCGTCCGCATATGCCGACACGCTCGTCCCGCAACCCAGTTCCCGTGGGATGCCCCTCAGTGTCGCCAGCTTCCGCAGTAGCGGCTCGAGAGTCAATACATACAGAAGCGCCGACAGGGGACACCCCTGACGGACCGAACTCGTGATGTCAAACGGTTTCGACAGGTGACCGTTCACCCGAATCACCGATCGGATGCCGCTATACAAGGCAGCGATCCAACCGCGGAAGACGGGACCGAAGCCAGCCGCCCTGAGGACGGCCGCCAAGTACCGATGGTCGACCCTATCGAAGGCTTTAGACTGATCCAAATTTATCAGCGCCCCACCCATGCCAGGATCCTTAACTACCCTGTCCACAATGTAGCGCATCAAATGGAGGTTGTCATGTATGGTTCTGCCCGGCACGGCGCATGTTTGCGCCCTGTCGACCAGTTTACCAATGACAAGCGCCAACCTCTCGGCTATTACTTTGGCCAAAATTTTCAAATCTGCGTTGAGCAGAGTGATGGGCCTGAAATTATCTATAAAATTCCCCTTGTTTGGGTCTTTCTTCAGCAACGTCACTGCACCTCGGCTCACGAAACCGGGGATTCTCCCGTTTTGTTGCCAGTTGCAGTAGACTGATGCCAAGAGGTCGCCAAACAAGTCTGGCATTTGACAATACAGCTCGTAGGGTAAAGCATAGAATCCAGGCGACTTATTCCTCGCGCAGCCCGCCATCGCATCCCACACGTCAACGGCTGTGATGGGACTTTCACAACACTCCGCTTCTCTTGCCGAGAGCCGCGGCAGGTCGGTCAGGTAGGCACTGAAATCCATCCCGCCTTCCGACCCACCACTCACACCAAACAGTCGAGCAAAGTGCTGTTGAAAGGCCTCACACATCCTTTCGGGTTCGAGTAAACTGCATCCCTGTTGATCTATTAGAGACCGAATGGTGGCTCTGTTGCCACGCTGCGCCTCCGCTACCCGGGCCTCTCGCGCAGCTTCGATCCCTTCGTTCCTTAAGGCACGCATTTTAGCTCTGACGACGCAACCTTCGTGCTTGGCGTTGAGGTGTTGGTCGAGAGCCATCCTCGCAGCCAGCACGTTGGTTGCGCTGCCAGTGGTAAGTGCCTCTTCTAGTTTCTTAACCAAGTCTCCCTCTACTCTATTTCGTTCTAACGCTAATTCCTTGCTAAACCTAATTGATTCCGATTTTTTCCATTTTCAGGGCGTACCACCAGCGGTTGTTAACGACGGCTCCCGTCAGCGCCCTCTTAATTAACTCGCTAATCCGGTTCCTGTAAACCTGTCGCGCTAACAGCGACGTGTTCAGTTTCCAATAACCGGGACCCTGCCTATGTGTTTTATCTAAGTCGAGCGTACACGTCACAAATTTGTAATCTGTGTAGCTGACTATTTTAAATTGTGGACATCCTACACTATCCCTATCCGCTGTCCTGCATAGAATGCTATCTAGATAAGATCTCGACGATCCGACGCGGTTTGTCCAAGTCCACGTTGGCACGTTCGGATGGTCCAGTCGGAACCTGTCAGACAAATGGAAACGTCTGAGCAGGTCTTTGAGGCTCTTACACCCCCTTCTATTTCTATCCCTTCCCACATAATCTAGATGCGTGTCCAAGGTAGCATTCCAATCCCCTTCTAACAGTAAAGGTCTAGACGTACCCAGGAAAACCTCTAGACGTCTGAAGAAATCCGCCCGACCCGTTAAGGACGGTGCATAAACTGCCATCAGACGGAATGCACACCCATTTCTGCCATCCACGTCCAAGACAACCAGCCTACCCTCCGGGTCTAGGAATATTGCTCTTACTTTTACATTTAGACTCTTTCGAAAAAGCACCGCGGTACCTCCACCACCCATGTTCGGCAGACAGAGAGAAAAATAAATGTCAAATTAATTGCCAAACATGGACTCGAGGGCCCGCGGCTTACTGAGTTTGGTTTCACTGATAGCTACTATATCCACGTTCAGTGACTTGATGTCGTTTAGAAGGTAACCTTGCTTCCAAGCCGATGCCAAGCCACGCGCATTCACATAACCTAATTTAAGCATACTTGACATTTACGAAAATTGTGTTTTACACACTACATTAGAAGAGACAAGAGGCAAGAGGGGAGGTCACTTACTCATTTTAAAAGTTTCATTTTTTTCTTCTTCTATTGTATTGTTTTTGATTAGGTGCTTGTATAGTTTTTTCGACAGGTATCGTTGAAACCCGCCTACCGCAATCGGAAATATTGTTTTCAGTATGTGGTGTTGTGCTTGTGTTATGTGTAAAATTCTGATGTGTTTCGGTGGTGTGGTGTGCGGATGATTGTTTGTCTTAAAGTCATCTTCACATATGTCCGTATTGGATGTGATGTAGTCCATTAATTCTTTATTGTCTGTGTCTATTGCAGTTAGTTGTGTGTGTGGTTTTACGGGTTCATTGCTTTTTTTATTGTCTAGGGGGGTGTTGTCCGGAGATAGATATCTCCCTACTTTACTTCCTTGTTTGGTGGATTTTTTGGATCTTTTCCTTTTACCCCCTGTGGCTATTTGCCATTCCGTCGAACTTTCGTCGTCCGACGTATCAGTATGGGGTAGAGGCAAAGCATTTGGGTTTATATGTATGCTTGTAGAAATTGTTGATGTCTTGTGCGGTGTTTGTGTTGTTGTGGTGTTAGGGGTAGAATTTGTCTTCTCGTCACTGTTTTCTGTCTTTTTACTTGTCGTCCTCGGTGTTGGTGTTGGTCTATT
>NC_043001.1:61582714-61632714 GCF_006345805.1 Octopus sinensis
CGACTTCTTTGGACATGTATTCTAGGTTATCAGACAAATGTTGCTCAAGGAGATGCCTTCCAAGTCTTATGAAGTTATCAGTCTCATGTATGCAAACTTGGTCAAGGGATGGACTTCGACACTTGGTGGTTAAAAGAGGTTTCCGAAGGGATATGATACGACATTCAAAGGCATTTTTAATCGATTTTAAGCTCCTGCAGCCTTGTTTTCGTTTTAGGTAAAGACAGTCTACGTCACTGTTTATGAGGAAATCATGTATGCTTTTCGGGTTTTCACATCAATAGCTCGCATCTCATCAGGTGTCCAATCAAGCAGCCCAAATGTTGGTATGAGTACTGGCACTGCAAACACATGGTGGGCCACTGTTTTATTGAATGCAGAGAGTTCAGAGGTCAAAATTTTGTTTATTCGGCTGTAATATTCTGTAGTGACACGCATTTTGTTACAGGTGCCATTGTAAGATATGTTTTCATCCACTCCTATATACCTGTAACATTCCTCGTCAGATATAGGGGAAACATGTAAATATGTATGTATATATGTATGTACATAGATCTATACATATACATATACATATATATATATATATATATATATATATATAATATTAATTAAGGGTAGAAATTGATATTTATCAATTAAGACCAGTGGTCTAGCATATTAAAAAAGAATCCGAAGATTAAAATATTTATATATACCAATTAAGGACTGAACACGAAAAGTGGACAGTCAACATGCTAGATATAGACGTTAAATCGCCATTCACCACAAAAGATTATGTTCTCAGATCAAACTCAACGCAAAACCATAGCAATAAACAAGTGAAAAATATACGAAATAAAATAATTACCCATGTACTAAATTAGTTTCAGCTGTTATTTTCCGCAAGGAAAACTGCAGCCATCATCAGCATGGTCCGTTATAAATGTATTTGATGGACTAGATGCAAACACGATACCGAAATATCGCGTGCATGGAGTTCAGCCTATTACATTAGAATATATCTTTCAAATGCCTCTACTTTGGCGCGTTGGAACCCGAGAAAATTAGCCTGCAGCTAATAACTAGCAGCAGTTAATTTATCGGTTAGAGAACATATTATTTATATAAAATTATTAAGGGTAGAAATTGATATTTATCAATTAAGACCAGTGGTCTAGCATATTAAAAAAGAATCCGAAGATTAAAATATTTATATATACCAATTAAGGACTGAACACGAAAAGTGGACAGTCAACATGCTAGATATAGACGTCAAATCGCCATTCACCACAAAAGATTATGTTCTCAGATCAAACTCAACACAAAACCATAGCAATAAACAAGTGAAAAATATACGAAATAAAATAATTACCCATGTACTAAATTCCAACGCGCCAAAGTAGAGGCATTTGAAAGATATATGCTAGACCACTGGTCTTAATTGATAAATATCAATTTCTACCCTTAATTAATTTTATATAAATAAATATGTTCTCTAACCGATAAATTAACTGCTGCTAGTTATTAGCTGCAGGCTAATTTTCTCGGGTTCCAACGCGCCAAAGTAGAGGCATTTGAAAGATATATTCTAATGTAATAGGCTGAACTCCATGCACGCGATATTTCGGTATCGTGTTTGCATCTAGTCCATCAAATTACATTTATAACGGACCATGCTGATGATGGCTGCAGTTTTCCTTGCGGAAAATAACAGCTGAAACTAATTTAGTACATGGGTAATTATTTTATTTCGTATATTTTTCACTTGTTTTGCTATGGTTTTGTGTTGAGTTTGATCTGAGAACATAATCTTTTGTGGTGAATGGCGATTTGACGTCTATCTAGCATGTGACTGTCCACTTTTCGTGTTCAGTCCTTATTGTCTATTATTCTATTTAGTCTATTTTCATATTTTATAATTCGGATTTTTTTTAATATGCTAGACCACTGGTCTTAATTGATAAATATCAATTTCTACCCTTAATTAATTTTATATAAATAAATATGTTCTCTAACCGATAAATTAACTGCTGCTAGTTATTAGCTGCAGGCTAATTTTCTCGGGTTCCAACGCGCCAAAGTAGAGGCATTTGAAAGATATATCTAATGTAATAGGCTGAACTTCATGCACGCGATATTTCGGTATCGTGTTTGCATCTAGTCCATCAAATTACATTTATAACGGACCATGCTGATGATGGCTGCAGTTTTCCTTGCGGAAAATAACAGCTGAAACTAATTTAGTACATGGGTAATTATTTTATTTCGTATATTTTTCACTTGTTATTGCTATGGTTTTGTGTTGAGTTTGATCTGAGAACATAATCTTTTGTGGTGAATGGCGATTTGACGTCTATATCTAGCATGTTGACTGTCCACTTTTCGTGTTCAGTCCTTATTTGGTATATATAAATATTTTAATCTTCGGATTCTTTTTTAATATGCTAGACCACTGGTCTTAATTGATAAATATCAATTTCTACCCTTAATTAATTTTATATAAATAAATATGTTCTCTAACCGATAAATTAACTGCTGCTAGTTATTAGCTGCAGGCTAATATTCTCGGGTTCCAACGCGCCAAAGTAGAGGCATTTGAAAGCTATATTCTAATGTAATAGGCTGAACTCCATGCACGCGATATTTCGGTATCGTGTTTGCATCTAGTCCATCAAATTACATTTATAACGGACCGTGCTGATGATGGCTGCAGTTTTCCTTGAGGAAAAACAGCTGAAACTAATTTAGTACATGGGTAATTATTTTATTTCGTATATTTTTCACTTGTTTATTGCTATGGTTTTGTGTTGAGTTTGATCTGAGAACATAATCTTTTGTGGTGAATGGCGATTTGACGTCTATATCTAGCATGTTGACTGTCCACTTTTCGTGTTCAGTCCTTAATTGGTATATATAAATATTTTAATCTTCGGATTCTTTTTTAATATGCTAGACCACTGGTCTTAATTGATAAATATCAATTTCTACCCTTAATTAATTTTATATAAATAAATATGTTCTCTAACCGATAAATTAACTGCTGCTAGTTATTAGCTGCAGGCTAATTTTCTCGGGTTCCAACGCGCAAAGTAGAGGCATTTGAAAGATATATTCTAATGTAATAGGCTGAACTCCATGCACGCGATATTTCGGTATCGTGTTTGCATCTAGTCCATCAAATTACATTTATAACGGACCATGCTGATGATGGCTGCAGTTTTCCTTGCGGAAAATAACAGCTGAAACTAATTTAGTACATGGGTAATTATTTTATTTCGTATATTTTTCACTTGTTTATTGCTATGGTTTTGTGTTGAGTTTGATCTGAGAACATAATCTTTTGTGGTGAATGGCGATTTGACGTCTATATCTAGCATGTTGACTGTCCACTTTTCGTGTTCAGTCCTTAATTGGTATATATAAATATTTTAATCTTCGGATTCTTTTTTAATATGCTAGACCACTGGTCTTAATTGATAAATATCAATTTCTACCCTTAATTAATTTTATAAAAAATATGTTCTCTAACCGATAAATTAACTGCTGCTAGTTATTAGCTGCAGGCTAATTTTCTCGGGTTCCAACGCGCCAAAGTAGAGGCATTTGAAAGATATATTCTAATGTAATAGGCTGAACTCCATGCACGCGATATTTCGGTATCGTGTTTGCATCTAGTCCATCAAATTACATTTATAACGGACCATGGTGATGATGGCTGCAGTTTTCCTTGCGGAAAATAACAGCTGAAACTAATTTAGTACATGGGTAATTATTTTATTTCGTATATTTTTCACTTGTTTATTGCTATGGTTTTGTGTTGAGTTTGATCTGAGAACATAATCTTTTGTGGTGAATGGCGATTTGACGTCTATATCTAGCATGTTGACTGTCCACTTTTCGTGTGTTCAGTCTTAATTGGTATATATAAATATTTTAATCTTCGGATTCTTTTTTAATATGCTAGACCACTGGTCTTAATTGATAAATATCAATTTCTACCCTTAATTAATTTTATATAAATAAATATGTTCTCTAACCGATAAATAACTGCTGCTAGTTATTAGCTGCAGGCTAATTTTCTCGGGTTCCAACGCGCCAAAGTAGAGGCATTTGAAAGATATATTCTAATGTAATAGGCTGAACTCCATGCACGCGATATTTCGGTATCGTGTTTGCATCTAGTCCATCAAATTACATTTATAACGGACCATGCTGATGATGGCTGCAGTTTTCCTTGCGGAAAATAACAGCTGAAACTAATTTAGTACATGGGTAATTATTTTATTTCGTATATTTTTCACTTGTTTATTGCTATGGTTTTGTGTTGAGTTTGATCTGAGAACATAATCTTTTGTGGTGAATGGCGATTTGACGTCTATATCTAGCATGTTGACTGTCCACTTTTCGTGTTCAGTCCTTAATTGGTATATATAAATATTTTAATCTTCGGATTCTTTTTTAATATGCTAGACCACTGGTCTTAATTGATAAATATCAATTTCTACCTTAATTAATTTTATATAAATAAATATGTTCTCTAACCGATAAATTAACTGCTGCTAGTTATTAGCTGCAGGCTAATTTTCTCGGGTTCCAACGCGCCAAAGTAGAGGCATTTGAAAGATATATTCTAATGTAATAGGCTGAACTCCATGCACGCGATATTTCGGTATCGTGTTTGCATCTAGTCCATCAAATTACATTTATAACGGACCATGCTGATGATGGCTGCAGTTTTCCTTGCGGAAAATAACAGCTGAAACTAATTTAGTACATGGGTAATTTTATTTCGTATATTTTTCACTTGTTTATTGCTATGGTTTTGTGTTGAGTTTGATCTGAGAACATAATCTTTTGTGGTGAATGGCGATTTGACGTCTATATCTAGCATGTTGACTGTCCACTTTTCGTGTTCAGTCCTTAATTGGTATATATAAATATTTTAATCTTCGGATTCTTTTTTAATATGCTAGACCACTGGTCTTAATTGATAAATATCAATTTCTACCCTTAATTAATTTTATATAAATAAATATGTTCTCTAACCGATAAATTAACTGCTGCTAGTTATTAGCTGCAGGCTAATTTTCTCGGGTTCCAACGCGCCAAAGTAGAGGCATTTGAAAGATATATTCTAATGTAATAGGCTGAACTCCATGCACGCGATATTTCGGTATCGTGTTTGCATCTAGTCCATCAAATTACATTTATAACGGACCATGCTGATGATGGCTGCAGTTTTCCTTGCGGAAAATAACAGCTGAAACTAATTTAGTACATGGGTAATTATTTTATTTCGTATATTTTTCACTTGTTTATTGCTATGGTTTTGTGTTGAGTTTGATCTGAGAACATAATCTTTTGTGGTGAATGGCGATTTGACGTCTATATCTAGCATGTTGACTGTCCACTTTTCGTGTTCAGTCCTTAATTGGTATATATAAATATTTTAATCTTCGGATTCTTTTTTAATATGCTAGACCACTGGTCTTAATTGATAAATATCAATTTCTACCCTTAATTAATTTTATATAAATAAATATGTTCTCTAACCGATAAATTAACTGCTGCTAGTTATTAGTTGCAGGCTAATTTTCTCGGGTTCCAACGCGCCAAAGTAGAGGCATTTGAAAGCTATATTCTAATGTAATAGGCTGAACTCCATGCACGCGATTTCGGTATCGTGTTTGCATCTAGTCCATCAAATTACATTTATAACGGACCGTGCTGATGATGGCTGCAGTTTTCCTTGAGGAAAATAACAGCTGAAACTAATTTAGTACATGGGTAATTATTTTATTTCGTATATTTTTCACTTGTTTATTGCTATGGTTTTGTGTTGAGTTTGATCTGAGAACATAATCTTTTGTGGTGAATGGCGATTTGACGTCTATATCTAGCATGTTGACTGTCCACTTTTCGTGTTCAGTCCTTAATTGGTATATATAAATATTTTAATCTTCGGATTCTTTTTTAATATGCTAGACCACTGGTCTTAATTGATAAATATCAATTTCTACCCTTAATTATTTTATATAAATAAATATGTTCTCTAACCGATAAATTAACTGCTGCTAGTTATTAGCTGCAGGCTAATTTTCTCGGGTTCCAACGCGCCAAAGTAGAGGCATTTGAAAGATATATTCTAATGTAATAGGCTGAACTCCATGCACGCGATATTTCGGTATCGTGTTTGCATCTAGTCCATCAAATTACATTTATAACGGACCATGCTGATGATGGCTGCAGTTTTCCTTGCGGAAAATAACAGCTGAAACTAATTTAGTACATGGGTAATTATTTTATTTCGTATATTTTTCACTTGTTTATTGCTATGGTTTTGTGTTGAGTTTGATCTGAGAACATAATCTTTTGTGGTGAATGGCGATTTGACGTCTATATCTAGCATGTTGACTGTCCACTTTTCGTGTTCAGTCCTTAATTGGTATATATAAATATTTTAATCTTCGGATTCTTTTTAATATGCTAGACCACTGGTCTTAATTGATAAATATCAATTTCTACCCTTAATTAATTTTATATAAATAAATATGTTCTCTAACCGATAAATTAACTGCTGCTAGTTATTAGCTGCAGGCTAATTTTCTCGGGTTCCAACGCGCCAAAGTAGAGGCATTTGAAAGATATATTCTAATGTAATAGGCTGAACTTCATGCACGCGATATTTCGGTATCGTGTTTGCATCTAGTCCATCAAATTACATTTATAACGGACCATGCTGATGATGGCTGCAGTTTTCCTTGCGGAAAATAACAGCTGAAACTAATTTAGTACATGGGTAATTATTTTATTTCGTATATTTTTCACTTGTTTATTGCTATGGTTTTGTGTTGAGTTTGATCTGAGAACATAATCTTTTGTGGTGAATGGCGATTTGACGTCTATATCTAGCATGTTGACTGTCCACTTTTCGTGTTCAGTCCTTAATTGGTATATATAAATATTTTAATCTTCGGATTCTTTTTTAATATGCTAGACCACTGGTCTTAATTGATAAATATCAATTTCTACCCTTAATTAATTTTATATAAATAAATATGTTCTCTAACCGATAAATTAACTGCTGCTAGTTATTAGCTGCAGGCTAATTTTCTCGGGTTCCAACGCGCCAAAGTAGAGGCATTTGAAAGCTATATTCTAATGTAATAGGCTGAACTCCATGCACGCGATATTTCGGTATCGTGTTTGCATCTAGTCCATCAAATTACATTTATAACGGACCGTGCTGATGATGGCTGCAGTTTTCCTTGAGGAAAATAACAGCTGAAACTAATTTAGTACATGGGTAATTATTTTATTTCGTATATTTTTCACTTGTTTATTGCTATGGTTTTGTGTTGAGTTTGATCTGAGAACATAATCTTTTGTGGTGAATGGCGATTTGACGTCTATATCTAGCATGTTGACTGTCCACTTTTCGTGTTCAGTCCTTAATTGGTATATATAAATATTTTAATCTTCGGATTCTTTTTAATATGCTAGACCACTGGTCTTAATTGATAAATATCAATTTCTACCCTTAATTAATTTTATATAATAAATATGTTCTCTAACCGATAAATTAACTGCTGCTAGTTATTAGCTGCAGGCTAATTTTCTCGGGTTCCAACGCGCCAAAGTAGAGGCATTTGAAAGATATATTCTAATGTAATAGGCTGAACTCCATGCACGCGATATTTCGGTATCGTGTTTGCATCTAGTCCATCAAATTACATTTATAACGGACCATGCTGATGATGGCTGCAGTTTTCCTTGCGGAAAATAACAGCTGAAACTAATTTAGTACATGGGTAATTATTTTATTTCGTATATTTTTCACTTGTTTATTGCTATGGTTTTGTGTTGAGTTTGATCTGAGAACATAATCTTTTGTGGTGAATGGCGATTTGACGTCTATATCTAGCATGTTGACTGTCCACTTTTCGTGTTCAGTCCTTAATTGGTATATATAAATATTTTAATCTTCGGATTCTTTTTTAATATGCTAGACCACTGGTCTTAATTGATAAATATCAATTTCTACCCTTAATTAATTTTATATAAATAAATATGTTCTCTAACCGATAAATTAACTGCTGCTAGTTATTAGCTGCAGGCTAATTTTCTCGGGTTCCAACGCGCCAAAGTAGAGGCATTTGAAAGATATATTCTAATGTAATAGGCTGAACTCCATGCACGCGATATTTCGGTATCGTGTTTGCATCTAGTCCATCAAATTACATTTATAACGGACCATGCTGATGATGGCTGCAGTTTTCCTTGCGGAAAATAACAGCTGAAACTAATTTAGTACATGGGTAATTATTTTATTTCGTATATTTTTCACTTGTTTATTGCTATGGTTTTGTGTTGAGTTTGATCTGAGAACATAATCTTTTGTGGTGAATGGCGATTTGACGTCTATATCTAGCATGTTGACTGTCCACTTTTCGTGATCAGTCCTTAATTGGTATATATAAATATTTTAATCTTCGGATTCTTTTTTAATATGCTAGACCACTGGTCTTAATTGATAAATATCAATTTCTACCCTTAATTAATTTTATATAAATAAATATGTTCTCTAACCGATAAATTAACTGCTGCTAGTTATTAGCTGCAGGCTAATTTTCTCGGGTTCCAACGCGCCAAAGTAGAGGCATTTGAAAGATATATTCTAATGTAATAGGCTGAACTTCATGCACGCGATATTTCGGTATCGTGTTTGCATCTAGTCCATCAAATTACATTTATAACGGACCATGCTGATGATGGCTGCAGTTTTCCTTGCGGAAAATAACAGCTGAAACTAATTTAGTACATGGGTAATTATTTTATTTCGTATATTTTTCACTTGTTTATTGCTATGGTTTTGTGTTGAGTTTGATCTGAGAACATAATCTTTTGTGGTGAATGGCGATTTGACGTCTATATCTAGCATGTTGACTGTCCACTTTTCGTGTTCAGTCCTTAATTGGTATATATAAATATTTTAATCTTCGGATTCTTTTTTAATATGCTAGACCACTGGTCTTAATTGATAAATATCAATTTCTACCCTTAATTAATTTTATATAAATAAATATGTTCTCTAACCGATAAATTAACTGCTGCTAGTTATTAGCTGCAGGCTAATTTTCTCGGGTTCCAACGCGCCAAAGTAGAGGCATTTGAAAGATATATTCTAATGTAATAGGCTGAACTCCATGCACGCGATATTTCGGTATCGTGTTTGCATCTAGTCCATCAAATTACATTTATAACGGACCATGGTGATGATGGCTGCAGTTTTCCTTGCGGAAAAAACAGCTGAAACTAATTTAGTACATGGGTAATTATTTTATTTCGTATATTTTTCACTTGTTTATTGCTATGGTTTTGTGTTGAGTTTGATCTGAGAACATAATCTTTTGTGGTGAATGGCGATTTGACGTCTATATCTAGCATGTTGACTGTCCACTTTTCGTGTTCAGTCCTTAATTGGTATATATAAATATTTTAATCTTCGGATTCTTTTTTATATGCTAGACCACTGGTCTTAATTGATAAATATCAATTTCTACCTTAATTGATTTTATATAAATAAATATGTTCTCTAACCGATAAATTAACTGCTGCTAGTTATTAGCTGCAGGCTAATTTTCTCGGGTTCCAACGCGCCAAAGTAGAGGCATTTGAAAGATATATTCTAATGTAATAGGCTGAACTTCATGCACGCGATATTTCGGTATCGTGTTTGCATCTAGTCCATCAAATTACATTTATAACGGACCATGCTGATGATGGCTGCAGTTTTCCTTGCGGAAAATAACAGCTGAAACTAATTTAGTACATGGGTAATTATTTTATTTCGTATATTTTTCACTTGTTTATTGCTATGGTTTTGTGTTGAGTTTGATCTGAGAACATAATCTTTTGTGGTGAATGGCGATTTGACGTCTATATCTAGCATGTTGACTGTCCACTTTTCGTGTTCAGTCCTTAATTGGTATATATATATATATATATATATATACATACATATATATAATATGTGTGTGTTGTATATATATGTACATATATGTATATAATTATATATATATATATATATATATATATATATATATATATATATATATATATATATATATAACAATTTGATTTTCCAAAAATATGTTTGTGGGTTCTCTCTCACTTCGTGGCATCCTAAACAAATCTTTCCTCCTAAAGCTTCGAACTGACCATCACCTTTTGAATGAACCTGTGGCACACGAAAACTGGAAGAAGCTTATCACATACATACGTATATTGAGGGTAGGTTTGTCTGTATGCGTGTGTGTTTCCTTGTCTTGTTACAGGGATACAAGCGATGTCCCTTGTTTCCCACTCTCTGTGAAAATATATTCGGCTACGGTGAAATAACACTTTACTTTGAAAGGCCGAAATATACACAACTTATTGTCTGATGTGCTCATGCCTTAAGGTCGTGCAGGGCGTAGGGGAAGGGGATCATATAATCTATAATGCTTAAGTTATAGAGTTTAAAATCTTAATAACTACTTATCGCATAAAAAATTATTCTATACACATTTACGAATATTTTCTTGATTGATTGCACCGAAATAATGTAAGTGGTTTAATAATTCTGAAACCTACATTTTACGTCTCCACTCTCCAAAACAACCTTTTCACTAATACCTTGGCTTGGCTAAAATATTAAACTCTATGTTTAGCAGAGCCGGAAATTACCGTGCACGTCCCCATTGTCAGCATCCTTTCTCGGCAGTGTTACCATATTCCAGCTGACAGCACTGGGAATTCTCCCATTCCGCAGCCAGTTTCTGTATACATCTGCCAAGAAGCTGCCAAACAAATCTGGCATGAAAACTTAGAATTCGTAGGATAGACCACCTCAACCGTGGTCCTTAGCTCTGACAACACACCCTTCGTATTTCGCCCAAAAGAAATGGTCAAGGGCCATTCTTGCCGCTAACACGTAAGTTGCGATGCCTTTACTAATAGCATCTTCTATTCTGCTAACTAATTCTACCTCTAAGCTGTTTTATTCTATTGCTAAATCTTTGCTAAACGCCATCGATTCTACTTTAGTCACTCTCTTCAAAGCGATCCATCACCGATTGTTGACGATAACTACAGTCAACTGCCACTTAACTAGTTCACTAATCCGGTCCCTGAAGTCTTTGCGAGACGGTAAGGACGCATTCAGCTTCCAGTAACCGGGTCCCTGTCTACGTGTCCTACTTAAATCAACTGAACATATTATAACTTTGTGATCTATGTAGCCGACCAATTTAAACTGTGAACAACAAATACTCTATCTAAATACAATCTGGATGACTCGCTGTGGTTGCTTCATGTCCACACTTGCACATCATGGAAATCTAGCCGGTACCTGTCAAAAAGCTGGAAATTCCTGAGCAGGTTTTCGAGGCTTTTACACCCACTTCTATGTACTAAGCACAAACAGTCCTTCTGTGTGTCCAAAATACTATTCCAGTCCCCCACTAGTGCTAAAGTGTTAGACGTTCCCAAGAATGTTTCTAGACACCTGAACAAATCTGGCCTTCCAGCCCCTATTGGAGCATAAACCGCCACCTTCCGGGTGCAGGAAGATAGCCCGTACTTGGAGATCTAAGGGTTTCTGCAGTGTCATTGCTACATCGCTACCCCTCTCCCCATACACCACAAGATGAAAATACTTCATACTCCTCGAAAATGAATGTTAGAGTGTGTTTTCCGGAGATCCTTGTTTTACTAGTGGCAGCCACATCCAAATCAAGTGACCTGAAATCATTCAGCTTCGAAGTTGATCCCAGGCCACGCACATTCACACACCCCATTCTCAACACGGTCATACTTGTCTGAGAACAAAAATGAGGAGGTTACTCACTTTGAATTTCGAGAAACCCGAATGTTCTGGGCCTCTCTACTGGCGAAAATTTTTTAAAAGGCTCTTCCAACATCCTTTTATGAAATGATTTTATGGAAATCCCTAAACTACACGGATATTGTTCTGTTTTATAAACGCCTGGTGACATTTTAATTGAAAGTTTGCTCTTGGGGGTTTTGAAGATGAAATCCTTAAATTCTTTTCCCTCTGTCTCTATTTCGTTTTTTGTTTTGTCTTACAAATTCTATCAAATTTGCCTAGATGTCCTAGAATAATATTTGCCTAGATGTCCTAAACAAATCTGTCGCGAATACATAGACTTCATAGCGCACACCATCTAAACATGGTGATTTGCGACTTGTGCAATCACTCATCGCCTCTCGTGTTTCAGTGGCTGCTGAGAGCCGCGCAAGCCTTCTAGTTACGAACTAAAGTCCACTACCGTCGTTGACCCCTCCAAACAGTTGTGTGAAGTGCTGCTGAAAAGCCGCTCACATCTGCTCAGAACCACGTAGCGCACGCTTGTCCCGATCCGTCAAAAACCCGATCATCGTTTCGTTGCCACATCGCGTCTCCACCATTCGAGCCCATCGGACAGCTTTAGTTCCCTCACGCATTAGCGCACGTGTCTTAGCTCTGACAACGCACCCTACGTGTTTTGCCTGAAACAAATAGTTAAGAGCTATTCTCGCCGCTAACACTTCAGTCAAGATTCCTTACTAATTGCCTCTTCTACTTTGCTAACTAGTTCTCCCTCTAATCTCTTTCTTTCAATAGCTAATTCTTTGCTAAATTCCATTGATTCCACTCTAATCATGATTTTCAGGGATATCTACCACCGGTTGTTAACGATTGCCTACTTCAACCGCCGCTTAACTAGTTCACTCATCCGGTCCCTGTAGTCTTTGCGTTCCGAAAAGGACGCATTCAACTTCAAGTAACTGGGTCCCTGCCTACGCGTCTTATCTAAATCGACTGTACAGATCACAAATCTGTGGAGCCGACCAATTTGAATTGTGGTCACCATATACTATATTTACCTGCTGACCTAACAAATACTCTATCTAGATACGATCTGGATAACCCATTGTGATTGCTCCATGTTCACACTGGCACATCAGGAAAATCCAGTCGATACCTGTCAGAAAGCTGGATGTTTCTGAGCAGGTTTTGAGGCATTTTCACCTCGTTCTCCTATGTACTAAACATACACAGTCCTTCTGCGAATCCAAAATACTATTCCTTGGTATTCATTAAGCTTCCTCTCTTTTCGAAATACACATTTATAAACAATTCTTCGTCTTTCTTAGGGTTTTTCTCCTCCTCACTAAGGCACATGACCCCTGGTTTCATAATGTCGCTCTTGTATTTCAATGCGTAATTTTTTTCAGTCATCCACTGAAAAAATAGTCCAATTCCTAACGGCTTTAGAAAATGAAGTAGCTTTGTTGAGATTCGTTGTGACATTATTGCTGCTGTTGTAGTTGGTGGTGGTGTCGTCGTCGTTGTTGTTCTTGTTGTTTTCCACACAGCTATCACTGTTATCATTTTCAGTCTTGTTGTTCGTGCTACTTTTCTTGTTTTCTATCTTATTCATCTTGCTGCTGGCGTTGTTGTTGATACAGTTGCTGTTATTGTTGTTGTTATTGTGGTGGTGGTGGTGGTGGTGGCGGATGCGGCGGTGCTGCTGCTTCCGCTGTAGTCGCCGTCATTATTCTTGCTGCCAGTACTTTCGCGCTTGTTACTGTCGTCCTAGATACAAGAGGAAATAATATTTCACTTTAGCGAGAAATTTACTTCACCTTCAGGCGAGTTTGTTTTCGGAGTTTCAACAAAACGCTGCTCTTAGTTGATTGATATTATATTTTCCAACGCTGACATTTTATTCAATTGGAAAAATTAATAGAATCCAGTCTTCATAAAAAATGCAAAAATTTAAAACAAGAAAAAGGGGGCGCAAATACACAAAATAGTACCACCACGATCCAGACAATGTAAACAAAATACTTGTTAAATAAAATTCTAAATAAGCGGGCTGCAACCAGCGAAAATGCTTACAAACTACGGAGATTAAACATGTATGAGTTCGCAAGCTGACAGCATCATTATTATTATTTTTTTTTTTTCTTCTATGAATTTTGGTAGGCCATTAAACTAAACTCAATAGTTGGTTCATTTTTTTTAAAGTTAAATTAAAATACATGGGTAGTAATAATTCTCACATCGACAATGCTCTTCTCAATACGTGTGATGTACCAGTTAAGACAATCTTTTGCACTTCTTCTTCTTCTTCTTCTTATTATTATTATTATTATTATTATATTATTATTATTATTATTATTATTATTAATAATAATAATAATAATAATAATAATAATAATAATAATAATAATAATAATGATTTCTTTTATTTCCCACCAGGGCGAGGATGAGTGGGACAATGCATAGGCAGACATAATGTGTGGGGTTTTCATATGATGTAATGACAAAAAAAAGGTATACACGGTATACATTAGAAAGGAAGTATACATAGTATACGACACTTGAAAGAGAGCGGAATAAAAATTGATAGTGATGGGGTCACCTTGATACAGGAGGACCTCTAGGGATAATCAACAAACCCCACCATCCAATATTAGCCTGACTACCAAGGACGAGAACCTCTCCAACTCATTTCTTCCGACTCATAGGTCTACATTGAGAGTGGTACCATCTACTCTTGCCATTTTCACAACTTTCACCCACCATTTCATAACTTCACACGAGGACAGCACCTCCCTCTCCACCCTCACTTTCCTTTTCAAGTGAAACTTGAAAAAGTCCATGGGGGCTTTACCAAAGAGGAATGCTTCTGTCCTCATTCATTTCAGCCTCGTTCACCAGACAACTTATTTCGCTGCAGCCACCAGACAAATGAAAACTACCTTGCCTGCTCAGTTAAATGGGGAAGGCAATCACCATTATGGACTCGACTGACAGACGGTTTTGTCCTACATGCGACAGCATCTGTTCGACATAAGTCCACAAGTCAGTAATTACTGGACACTGAACGAGTGCATGCAGAACAGTTTCCTCGCTCTGCGAGCACCTTGGTGGACTATCCTGTTTTACAACACATCCGTGCCTGTAGAGAATATCTCGAACCGGTGGCACCCCCCGGTAGCACTGTCAGGCCAAAGATTCTGGAAATTAGTAGTCCCCGATCCGAAAGTTCTCGGGAATAGACTTGCCAGTTCGTCTTCGTCCACGCCTAGTGTCTCTCCGTAGACATCGTCGCACCTCTCCGCTACTAATCCTCTGTCTATAGCTGAAGTGGAACATCCGCCGATCCTACTGCCCGACTTGTAGAGGACAGTGAGAGGCTGTCGTCATTCTAAGTACCAGGCGCTCAGTTTCTGCCTAGCCTTTACTCAGGACTGCAGCTTCGTCAAGGAGACGAACTGCGGAAAGGTGTGTCTCACATACGGAGCCTACACACGTTCACCTTCTAGAAATCGTTGCAGGTGGCGCAATTTGAGTGCGTATCTGTGCATTACAAGCCATAGCATGCCTAAGCCGCCACGCAGAGGGAGTCGGCAGTAGACCGACCGCCTGATCATTGTAACTCGTTCATCCCACAAGAAAATAAGCAGGATAAGCTTATCAAGGAACGTAGGTCAGACGATAAATAATGAGAGAAGCGATGTAGACGATCGCCACCTCTGCTCGACCTTTTAGGGCCAACTTCCTCTCTGCCCATTTCTAGGCAAGAATGTACACCCTGTTCGTCACCTTTTCCCAATTCTTATCCACCTGGAGGTCGGGACCAAACCAGATCCCGAGCAGTTTAACTGGTCCGTTAATCCAGCGTCCGACGGTATCGATCTACCCCTCAAGGTGCCTAGTTGGAACCCCACCGGCTTGTCGGCGTTGATTTTGAACCCTGCAACCAACTCATATTCCTTTACAATAGAGCCGACAGTCCCAACTTCGTCCGCGTTTCAGACACTGCCCTCTCGAGTCCAATCTCAAAAGTAAAAATGTTTCAAATACTTACAAAAACCACAGAAGTCACTCATTTTCTATTACCCACCTAGAAATGGATTATTTCTAGGAAGAGGACCAAAAATTTATCACTCAGTAGGGTCCATGTTTTAAGTGAAGCTTTCGAGAAAAGCCCAAAAAGTAATCAGGAGTCTAATGAGAGTAAGACTCCGAAAACCACTTGCCCAAAAAAATCCATCATAAATTTATCTAAACTAAAATTTTCACCCGATGATGTCTCTGTCTTGGAGTTTGGATTGAGTTTCTGCCCAAGCACTAAGAATTACGACAAGAATAAACTAGGTCAACGGATATTTCAGTCTATCCGTCGTCACAAGTTGAAGTAATATTTTCTTGAAAAATCTGGTAACGAGGAGTCAGAAAACCCTATGCTTACTGACAATAAAAATGATGTTGCTCGAATCAGGCATAATTGGATTGAAAAGAATCCCAATTGGTATCCAGATACAGTTTGGGATGGACGTTCACAATCACCACAGGAATTTCTTGAATTTTATCAGACAGGCATTAGGGAAAGCCTAAGACAAGAGGAAAGAGAAGTCCTGGAATAACCTCACAAATTCCCAACGGTTCGCAGTCCAACGTCTAGTTAATAACGATTTTAATGTTATAAAAATGGCGGTAAGGGAGGTGCTATTTTAATCATGGGAGTGGGTGTGCGTGTTGATGTAGGAGATTTGTGCACTCGTTGATAATTTTGTGGATGTAGTGTTGTTTGTAGTGCTGGCAGCAGCGGGAGTTTACTTTTTTCTTGTTTCATGGCAGAAAGTGAGTTAGAGATCCACATATGTGACATCTTCGATTTCTACACTGACATGAGAGTACCATCCGGGACATCGAGTAGCTCGGGCAGCTGGTCTATATGGTCCTCCTTAGATTGTAAAGTCAGTTCATTAGTTTTACCAGAGCTCTTTTGCTTAGGTATTTACTTGACTTCCAATATTTTCACTTAGACTTCTTCTAGATCTGCCAGGACGGCCGCCACTAATCATGTGATGCTTATTTCTGGCGGCACATTCAATACCCTAATCTTGGCTTGACGTTGGCTGCGATAGTTGGGGACTAAGAAGTTGTCATTCCTCAAAGTGGTCGCAGATTGACACCCGGCTTCTTCTTACGTCTCAAATATCACCTGAATAGTTCCAAACTTCTCTCCTCGGATGATGTTCCTACACACTCCCAAGACACTTCTGTATTTCGCGATCAGGAGCATTTTCCACCTGCCGCGACTTGACTCCGATACAGCGGTATGTTACCGTGCATCTAAAGATGTTCTCTATCACGTTGGATACAGGGTTTAAAGTTACCCTTCTACCATTTCTTTTTACAATTTTCCTTGCCACTTTTAAATCTTCATCTATGCGGAAATTTTCTATATTTCTTGTCATGAACGCAAAAGACGCGGACACGATATTCGCGTTTATGTTTCATTTCTTTCGTGTTGTTGTTGTTGTTGTTGTTGTTGTTGTTGTTGTTGTTGTTGTTGTTGCTGCTGCTGCTCCTGCGCTGCTCCTGCTGCTGCTCCTGCTGCTGCTCCTGCTGCTGCTCCTGCTGCTGCTCCTGCTGCTGCTCCTGCTGCTGCTCCTGCTGCTGCTGTTGTTGCTGCTGTTGCTGCCGCTGTTGTTATTGCTACTGCTTCTGCTGCTGCTCTCGTTGTCCACACCGAAAGTTTTGACGTTGCTTGGAGATGTAACTTTATTCGCCTCAGTGACGTCATTAAGTTTAGACCATTCGATATTCTTGTTCTTACTTTCTTTTTCTCCGATGAGGATTGCGTTCCTTTGTCGAACGCGTAGCTCCTTCGTCAGCCTTCTTTAAATAATTAGAGAAAATTGCAAAATTTGCTTTTGCCGAAAGTAATTAAAATTCAAAAATTATTGATGCGCACACACTGTAAATCAGGGTGTGAGATTGTCTGACTGTGTAGATAGAAATATTGTGTAAAAATTACACAATATTTCTATCTACACAGTCAGACAATCTCAGAATTGCAATGGTAATAATAAAATGAAAACACGGGACCTCAGAAGTCCGAAAAGACTACAAACATTTTTTCAACTTACGGAGCTCCTAATTTCCGTGACTTTACAGTATGGCGACAATAATAATAATAATAATAATAATAATAATAATAATAATAATAACTACAAAAGGTGTTTGATAGCATCCCCCACACATGGATCCTCGAAACACTAGCCATGAACAAAGTAGCACCAACAATTATAAAATACATAGGACAGTCTATGAGTAAATGCCAAACAGTGCTACACCTCCAAACAAAAGAGGGGCTCATAAAAACCAAAGCCATCCCCATTAGAAGAGGAATATTCCAGGGAGACACGCTCTCTCCACTCCTTTTCTGCTTGGCACTGTCACCTCTATCTGATATGTTAAATTAGAAGTGGATGCGGATATAAATGTTACGGCAAAATGATCAGCCAACTTTTATATATGGGTGACCTAAAACTATACGCTACAAATGACAAACAGCTGGAAACACTACTAAAGACAGTTCATGGATTTACCGAAGAAGTAGATATGAAATTTGGATTAGAAGAATGCGCCAAAGTAACCCTGAAAAGAGGAAAACTAGTTAAGAGTAGCAACATCACACTAGAAAAAACCAATGAAATAAAAGAATTAGACCAAAGCCAAACTTACAAATACTTAGGATTCCATGAACTAGATAAGGCACAACACACACAAATAAAAGAGAAAATAAAAAATGAATATTATAGACGAGTTAGATCAATACTAAAAGCAGAGCCCAATGCTAAAAACAAGATAATAGGTATTAACACATTAGCTGTCCCAGTTATAAGTTACTGCTACAATATCCTTAACTGGACACTAAATGAACTGACCAAAATAGATAGGATAACAAGAAAAATAATGACAGGATCTAGGATGCATCACCCAAAATCTGACATAGAAAGACTATATATACAACGTATAGAAGATGGTAGAGGCCTTATACAGCTGGAAAACTACTATAAAATAACCACCATAGGACTGCAAAAATATCTACTTCAGAAGGAAGGAAAACTGATACAAATAGCGGCAAAACACGAGTAAAATAAAAAAACTGTTCTCAGTATTTAAGGAAGCTGACAAATACAAACAAGAAATCACACCACCTAACAAATATGAAGAAGAAGAAGAAGAAGAAGAAGAAGAAGAAGAAGAAGAAGAAGAAGAAGAAGAAGAAGAAGAAGAAGAAGAAGAAGAAGAAGAAGAAGAAGAAGAAGAAGAAGAAGAAACAAAAGCTATAAAACAAATGAAATCCAAACTAAAACTAGAACAGCAACGAACCACGATAAAACAATGGCAAGAAAAGCCCTTCATGGCAAATACAGGGCTAAACTAAATGCAAAAGAAATAGACAAAGAAAAATCCCAGCAATGGTTGAGAAGCTCAGGACTCAAAGCAGAGACAGAGGGATGCTTAATTGCAGCACAAGACCAAAGCCTCCCCACCAAAAATTACCAAAAATAAGTAATGAAAAGAAATATAACAAGTAACTGCAGAATATGTGGAGATGGACAAGAAACAATAAATCATATTATCTCTGGCTGCCCAGTCCTGGCTAAGAAGCAATATATTCACAGACATGACAGAGTTGGGACCTACATACACTGGAAGCTATGCCAACATTATGGAATAACAACAGGAAAAAGATGGTGTAGGCACACACCAGAAAAGGTCACAGAAAACGAGAAAGCAACCATACTCTGGGATTTGCCGATACACACAGATAGAGAAATTAAGGCCAACAGACCGGATATAGTTGTCAGAGATCATGAAGAAAAAAAATGCTTTCTAATTGATGTATCAATACCAGCAGATGACAACGTGTCTCTAAAGGAAATGGAGAAACTTTCAAAATACAAAGACCTGGAAATAGTTGTAACCAGAATGTAAAATCTAAAAACAGAAACAATTCCTATCATAGTAGGTGCATTGGGCATGATAAAAAAAAATATTCAGACAAATACATAACAAAAACACCAGGACTTACAAACACATATAACATACAGAAAATTTCACTACTAGGTACAGCACACCTCCTACGCAGAGCACTTTCCATATAGTAACCATCAGAGTATCACAACAAATCACAGCACATACCCAAGGCACACAGAGCTGCGCTCGGTAGTGAAGTGAAAGCACGCTATAAAAATAAAACTACTGAATAATAATAATAATAATAATAATAATAATAATAATAATAATAATAATAATAATAATAATAATAATAATAATAATAATAATAATAATAATAATAATAATAATAATAATAATAATAATAATAGAGTTGGGAAGACACTCGGCAAGAAATGGAAGAAAATTTGAAAGAAGAAAAAAAAAAGTAATAATAATAATAATAATAATGATAATAACAACAACAACAACAACAACAACAATATTAATAATCTGATGCAGTATTAAGGAGGAATATCAATCATGACTTCTGATTGGAAATAATTGGAATTGTAATCATGTATATGCGTTGACTTTTTATAAAAGCTGGGCTACAGCGAATATTCTGCTTAGTACCAGGGATTTGCATGCCCGTTGCCTGACCTTAAATAGTTAAGCATTGTCCCTTAGTGGCTGGCAATATGTGCATCTCTGATCACATCCAGGAGTTGTGCGGGAGCATTATAGCTATGTGTTGGTAGAAATGCTTTGTAGTTTGAATAATTCACCTCTGGAAACATGTGTTTTGTTCAACATCATTAAACAACCTTTTGTACGAGATGGATTACTCGACCTGAAGAAAATTCTATCTGGGCCCCACCTACAAAGTCATGTACTGTTTATCTTGAAATAAAATCACCATGTCGCACACTTATGGTTCTGATGCACGTGCCTGGTGTACTTTTATCAAACGAGTAGTCATGATGTGTATATTGGGCTTCGTATATTTATACCCTAGTAACACTTTGATGGCATATATTGCTCTCTCACTTACTACTACTACTACTACTACTAATAATAATAATAATAATAATAATAATAATAATAATAATAATAATAATAATAATAATAATAATAATAATAATAATAAAAAGGAGTATCAAAATAACAAACTCGGCATCTGAACAACTTTGGACCCCCAAAACAACTGAAGAGGTCACCCAGGCACTGCAAAGACTAAGCAACTGGATGGCACCTGGGCATGACAAGATCCCCAACTTCTGGTTGAAATATCTAACAGGAATGCACAAAAAGCTGGCTGAAAACTTTAACAACATACTAGCAGAGCCAGAGACAAAGCCTGAATGGCTCACGAAGGGGAAAACCATCTTTATTCTCAAATCAAATGAGACAGCAAAACCAGAAAACTACAGACCTATAATCTGTCTCGCTACAATGTACAAAGCATTTACTTCAGTGATATCGCAAAGGTTGAACAAGCACCTGGACGAAAACAAACTATTCCCAGAAGAGCAGAAAGGATGCCGCAAAGGCTCATATGGCTGTAAAGATCAACTAATGATTAATAAAGCCATAACTGAAGATAGCCACAGAAACAAGAAAGGCCTCAGTATGGCCTGGATTGACTACAAAAAGGCGTTTGATAGCATCCCCCACACATGGTTCCTCGAAACACTAGCCATTAACAAAGTAGCACCAACAATCATAAAATTCATAGGGCACTCTATGAATAAATGGCAAACAGTGCTACACCTCCAAACAAAAGGGGGACTCATGAAAACCAAAGACATCCCCATTAGAAGAGGAATATTCCAGGGAGACACGCTCGCTCCACTCCTTTTCTGCTTGGCACTGTCACCTCTATCTGATATACTAAATAGAACTGGATGCGGATATAAATGTTACGGCAAAACGATCAGCCACCTTTTATATATGGATGACCTAAAACTATACGCTACAAATGACAAACAGCTGGAAACGCTATTAAAGACAGTTCATGGATTTACCAAAGAAATAGATATGAAATTTGGATTAGAAAAATGCGCCAAAGTAACCCTGAAAAGAGGAAAACTAGCTAAGAGTAGCAACATCACACTAGATAAAACCAATGAAATAAAAGAAGTAGACCAAGCCAAACTTACAAATACTTAGGAATTCATGACTAGATAAGACACAACACACACAAATGAAAGAGAAAATAAAAAAAGAATATTATAGACGAGTTAGATCAATTCTAAAAACAGAGCTCAATGCTAAAAACAAGATGATAGGTATTAACACATTAGCTGTCCCAGTTATAAGTTACTGCTACAATATCCTTAACTGGACACGAAATGAACTGACCAAAATAGATAGGAAAACAGGAAAAATAATGACAGGATCTAGGATGCATCACCCAAAATCTGACATAGAAAGACTATATATCCAACGTATAGAAGGTGGTACAGGCCTTATACAACTGGAAAACTACTATAAAATAACCACCATAGGACTGCAAAAATATCTACTTCCGAAGGAAGGAAAACTGATACAAATAGCGGCAAAACACGAGCAAAACAAAAAACTGTTCTCAGTATTTAAGGAAGCTGACAAATACAAACAAGAAATCATACCACCTAATAAATATGAAGAAGAAGAAGAAGAAGAAGAAGAAGAGAGAAGAGAAGAAGAAGAAGAAAGAAGAAGAAGAAGAAGAAGAAGAAGAAAAGAGAAGAAGAAGAAGAAGAAGAAGAAGAGAAGAAGAAGAAGAAGAAGAAGAAGAAGAAGAAGAAACAAAAGCTATAAAACAAATGAAATCCAAACTAAAAATAGAACAGCAACGAACCATGATAAAACGATGGCAAGAAAAGCTCCTTCATGGTAAATACTGGACTAAACTAAATGCAAAAGAAATAGACAAAGAAAAATCCCAGCAATGGTTGAGAAGCTCAGGACTCAAAGCAGAAACAGAGGGATTCTTAATTGCAGCACAAGACCAAAGCCTCCCCACCAGAAATTACCAAAAACATGTAATGAAAAGAAATATAACATGTAATGAAAAAAATATAACAAGTAACTGCAGAATATGTGGAGATGGACAAGAAACAATAAATCATATTATGTCTAGCTGCCCAGTCCTGGCTAAGAAGCAATATATTCACAGACATGACAGAGTTGGAACCTACATACACTGGAAGCTATGCCAACATTATGGAATAACAACAGAAAAAAGATGGTATAGGCACACACCAGAAAAGGTCACAGAAAACGAGAAAGCAACCATACTCTGGGATATGCCGATACACACAGATAGAGAAATTAAGGCCAACAGGTCAGATATCGTTGTCAGAGATCATGAAGAAAAAAAATGCTTTCTAATTGATGTATCAATACCGGCAGATCACAACGTGTCACTAAAAGAAATGGAGAAACTCTCAAAATACAAAGACCTGGAAATAGAGGTAACCAGAATGTGGAATATAAAAACAGAAACAATTCCTATCATAGTAGGTGCATTAGGCATGATAAAAAAATATTCAGACAAATACATAACAAAAACACCAGGACTTACAAACACATATAACATATAGAAAATTGCACTACTAGGCACTGCACACATCCTGCGCAGAACACTTTCCATACAATAACCATCAGAGCATCACAACAAATCACAGCACATACCCAAGGCACACAGAGAGCTGCGCTCGGTAGTGAAGTGAAAGCACGCTATAAAAATAAAACTACTGAATAATAATAATAATAATAATAATATAATAATAATAATAATAATAATAACAACAACAACAACAACAACAACAACAACAACAACAACAACAACAACAACAATAATAATAATAATAATAATAATAATAATAATAATAATAATAATAATAATAATAATGCTGATGATGATGATGACGACGACGACGAAAGGTTACATAGCAACTGACTGTGTGATGTAAATATTGCCGGATACAGAACACAGAAGGGAAATAATCTCGATATGAACAGACAGGTAATAAATACACAATATTTGATTGTGAATGAATTAGGATCTGTAGGCTTCTTTGGTTTATCGGTGGTCATTGGTCTTCAGTTTATTATCAGAGAGTATCTTTAATGAAAACAGTAGGTTAAAATTGCTTTTTTTTCTCCTTATTGATACAGCATGTTATTTCATTATATGCAGTTTCCCACGACAAAATGCAATGGTCTACAGAGCCACTCATATTCTATCTGATTGCATCACATGACCTTAGCAAGTCAGTGGTTTTATGGAAAACTTTTCGCAACTCATGCACTCTAAGTATGCATTTATTACAACATACATACACACACACACACGTATACACACACACTCTAAGTATGCATTTATTGCAACACACGCACATAAATTTCCCAACATGTTTTATCTAATGCCATCAGTACCGATGAAATGACTTATCATAAATTAAAAGGAATATCATGAAACACCAACCTTCCTTAGCCACCTGAAATAATAACTGTTATGTTTGCCTCCATAACAAACAGCATATACAGCAACGACTTGTATCCATCAACAGAAAAGCCGAATTTTCATATTTTGTCATCAAAGATGCGCTGTGATTTCTCGCCAATGTTCATTGATAACAGGCAAATACCATTCTAATCCTAGCTAGTCCACGTTCAGTTTCAGAGAATATAGCCCTTGTTTACCATAAGGAAAATCTTTCACTTCAGGGTATTACCAACGTTATATATTATTATCCAGCTATAATTAGACCGCACAGCCATGCTTCAGAAGCAAACTGATTTGGCAGTTGCTTCACCATTCTAATTACCTAAAGATGGATGCCGCCAACAATTTTAATCGTTGAATTTTCCACACAGAACTTTCACAACAGGGAAGTGACGTCGATGCAAAGCTAAAGTATCCACGTCATCTGAACTGACCAACACATGACCAAAAATTCTCACCTAGCAATCATTTTATATTTCTTTTAGATTCTTTTCGTTAAGACTCTGTACATACGAGGATGTGAGCGTGTTTTGTGATTATTGAAAGTTTAAGTAACGTAAGGCAGAGTCATGCTTGCTACTAAATATCTTGAGTGCCATTATGTCGTTTTTTTTTCGTATTCATGTACAAAAGAATACACGCACGCGCGCACACACACACACATACACACACAAACACATATATATAGGCACATATGAATGAATATATATATATATATATATATACAGACAAAAGCACATATGTGTGCGTGTGTGAGTGTGTACATATGAGTATACATGTATGCATTATATATGCTACACATATATATTTGTGTGTTTAAATGTACACACATGTGAGCGTTTCATCGACTTCGTTAAATGAATCAACGGGATAATCTTTTGACCTAGCTTACTTCAGAATATATTGCCCCATAATCAGAGATATTGATATGTCAAAGGGCAAAGATTAGGGTTTACCGCTTTCCCAGATTCTGTCATTTTTCCAAAACCTAACGGAAAATCTATTTCGAGAGAAAATGCGTAGATTACATATTGGTTTTCTTTCTACAATTTGTGATGCATGTAAACTATAGACATTAATATGTATCTGAATGGTTTCAGCTTCAACATAGTAAAAAGATTTTATAACATTTTAATTGACAGCAGGTCGTTTATAGATACTTTGCTCTGAATTTGTAAGTTCGTAATTCATTGTTATTGTTACATATCAGTTTTCTTTATTTTGAATGCGTTGGGTCAGATCTACTTTCGGACAGTTTTTCTTTAGTTTTACTTATGTGAAGTATTCTGTTTCTTTTGCAGTTAATATGATGTTGTCGAGTGGCAAGACGTCAAAATTTCTTGCGATATATTTATAATGCTGGTTCAGTATCTACAAAATACGCATTACGTTGGTACATTTTGCATTTTTTTGTTAAATATATCAATTCTACAGTTATGTTTCAAAATATCAAACTCTTTAATTTGAGTTTGGAACGGTTTTTAAATAAAATAATCATGAAGCATTACATATTGATATGCATACAGAAAATAGATTAACTATCTGATATTTCACTTTCCTTTCCAATCGGTAGCAAATTTTCTTTTCAGTATCTTAGATGCAGTGTCCTACACATTCGCACACATACACACTCAAACGCGTATGAATATAGACATAGAGAAAGAGAGAGATGATAAATAGGTAGGCAGGCAGACAGGCCAGACAGGCAGGCAGACAGGCAGGCAGATAGGTAGGTAGATATGTAGGTAGGTAACCATGCAAACGATTGTGTAGAGCAGCGATACCCTTTTGTGAAGTTTATATATTATTGCTTCAGTGCTATGACACTTGAAGTCATCTGCTTATACACCTACCCATATATATATGTGTGTGTGTTTGTGTTGTGTGTGTTTGTGTTGTGTGTGTGTGTGTGTATATATGCATGCGTTTGTATGTGTGTGTGTGTCTCATTGATCTTAGTAGCACTATTATCTTCCCCTCAGCCCGATTTTCTCCCCCGTTGTCGCTGCTGTTGTCGATGGACCTGGAATTTGGTACAGTATCTCTCTGTGTTTGTGTGTGTTCGCCCACGCTGCTGCCAACATGGTAGTTATTTTTGTTGTTGTTGCTATTTTCATCGTTGTCGTTGTTAATCTTGTTGTTGATACTGTTGCAGCCGTCTGTGAAGTTACATATACGTATGGCGTGGCTGTGTGGCAAGAAGCTTGCTTCCGGTTGAACTGAGAAGACGTGAGTTTTGAGCTCCGTCCTAAAAAGAAAAAAGAACAACAGCAGCATAAGCTCGTCGAGGTAGGTGGTTTTGTTTTCGTTTGAGCTGGGTGTAATTTGTCAAATAGTAATTGGTTGTGTGTTGATAAATTTCACCCAGCTCCGTGGCAATTCTGCCTGCTGTCGGGGGCTGCTGTTTGTTGGTTTTTATATTGGAAAAAAAAGGAGGCGTAACTTCGCCCGAACTTACTGAACTTTACCATTGAACCGACGAAGTTGGCCAGGAGTAGCTGTTGGCCATTGATGTTTGCTGTGTGAACTGTTTTTCTTTTCTCTATCCTTCTGTTTTTTTCTCTTTCTTTTTGGAGCTATTTTTGCGTTTCTTTTGAATTTATTTTTTTCATACTTTTTGAACTGACTTATTTATTTTCTTTTTGGACTTGTAAATTCATTTGGACTTTCCTTCTTCTTTTTAATTGACTTTTAAACATGGAAAATGCAAAAAGTGCCTTAGAATGGGAGGTGGTCCCACCTAAGCAATGGATTAAAGATCTTGAGAAGAGGACGGTGGTACTACGGACCTATTCTAGGTCGCGTGGTGCCATCGCCCTCTTCGACAAGAGCGTAATAGAGAGAGAGTTGGCAGCCTACCTGCCAACTATAAAGTTTATTTCACAGGGGACCAAATTTGCAACGGTGTGGTTGCTCTATGGTACCCCTAGGAAGCTGGCAGATTTGCCAGCGAGCCCCTTGAGGGAGATGAAATTTTGTTCCTCTTCACTTATTGTGGAAGGAAGATAAGAAGAGCCTGGGTATGCAGGCTGCCCCCGGGCACGGAGGCGGGATGGATCGAGGAGACCATCCGGCGAGGCCTAGGGGATAGCGGGCCCAGGCTATTGAGTGTAAAGATTACTCCCACGGTCGACTGGGAGGGGTCAAAGACAACTTTGACCCTGTGGACCCTGGTGACCGTGGGAGACATTATGTTTCCGGATTTCCTAAAAATGGCCGGGTACAGGTACCCGGTGATACTCGAGGGACGCCCCCCCCCCCCAAGTGTCACCTGTGCCTGGAGCCTGGCCATATCAAAAGGAACTGTGGTGGTGCCCTGGAGCGTGAGAAAAATTACGATGAACGTAAACAAACAAACGAAGTTTGCTTTAGAAGTGTTGAGATGTCTTAGACAGTTAAAGAAGTGATTTTAAATTCTCAAACGCAGGATAATGCTAATAATATAGCCTGAACAGGATAAGCTAACCCTATTTTGCAGAAAAAAAGTGTTGGCGGCCGGCTATGAGACTCGAACTCACACCTCTACTTTAAGCTAAACAGCCCACACCACGCACTGTTCTGCAAATTTAAGGTATATAGAAATCTCGCTTTATGAGACGCTATCATACGTAAAATTCAAATTACTATGAACGTAAACAAACAAACTCTGCTACAGAGACATGCTTGGGGCCCAAGCGTCCGAGTTTTTTCTACAGAGCTTATAAAAACTGAAGGAACGCTGTAATAAGCAAAATACCCATAGAATTAATATATGCATAAATATGTACATTTCTCTCTTACATGCACTTATTAACAAATCCAATGAACTGATTAGTTATGTTTAATGGAAATGGATAGGAGACAAATGACGGGTGAATAGAGTCATTTAGTCCTGTGTTTGTGATCAGATCAAGGTTTTCTAGAGATGCTTATCTATCCAGTGGATAAGCCTTTGCATTTTAATTCTCAGCATGTTTATTTAAATGCCATAAATATCTGGATAATTTTGCCCCATTATTTTTTCTCTATATCTAGTTAGATATAGAGAAAAAATAATGGGGCAAAATCCCTGCATACAGTTTCGGCTCCGAATCAGGATTTCTTTAGTTATGGAGACTTTCATTTCATAGATCATCGGTCCGGGTTTGTAGGAGTGAATTGGAAGTTCCTATTTCTGTATGCAACCTTATCTTTAATTATTTTACAAATATTGCCAACAATTTGATTTGTCACACTAGGAGGGCAATAGTACCTTATCACGAGATTTTTTTATAGTTATCAAAAAACGGGTTTGAGATAAATAATGTTACTAATAAACTTAGCTCGTAATGTGACTGCAGTGAAGCTAGATCTAGATACAGTTTTCGTATATTACTTCCAAGGAATTTCCCTTTGATAACTTTCATCTACCTACATAGCTATTACACCGCAACTATTAAGAACTTTCCACAACTGGAACATTTATTATCATTCTGGTGTAGATATATACTCTGCTATGTATCTGCTAATCTCTGTGTTATAAATACATCATTACCTAATTTGGTACTTGTCTTCGTGTCTACGCTTTTGTTTTGTTATATATATATATACATAGATACATATATGCATATATATGTATGTGTGCGTTTGTGTATGTGTGTGTCTATGTATATATACGCTCATACATATATGTGTATACAACAGATACACACACACATGCACACACACATGCACACATACACACACATACGTACGTACGTATGTATGTATGTATGTAGGTATGTGTTTATGTAAATGCAACAATTTTGGTAGTGAAATGTAAAATGTTTATCTCTTATATTGCTCTTATACATATATGAATGTACTTGAGTTTATTTGAAAGCTGGAAGAAATATCTTATAATAATTCTGCTTGTAATTGCGTTACTTAGCCTGTCTCGTGATTACAGAAAAATAGGGAGAGAGAAGTGTCCATGACGTGTGGTAGAGGGAATGTTCTTGTAACACTGTCACATGATTAGTTGAAGGAAAAGAGAATAGAGAGACATAGAAGAGAGAAAAAGATGGTAATGCGTAGAGTGAGACAGAAAGAGAGTGAGCGAAAAAGCGGAAGCATCCATGACGTGAGATAGGGGGAAAGAAATATTCATTACGTAGCTTAAAAAGTTAGTTGAAGGTAGAGGAAGAGAGTGAAAAATATAATTTTAGCAGAGGGGTGTTCTTCTGATAGTGAGGTTAAAAAAAGCAGAGAGAGAGGGGGGAGAAATGGAAGAGAGAGAGAGAGAGAGGAAGGAGAAAAAGGCGAGACAAAAAGAGGATAAGGTGAAGAATGAGACAGAAAGCGGAAAAAGAAAAAGGGAGAGAGAAAAAGAGGGAGTGAGAAACGTCCCTGACGTGAGGTAGGAGGAACATAAATATTATATGGTTTAAAAAAGTAGTTGAAAGAGAGATATAGAGAAAGAGAAGTAGAAATATAATTTTAGCAGAGGGATGATGTTCTGATGGTGAGGCTAAAGAAAGGCTGAGAGAGGGGAGAGAGGTGGGAGAGAGAAGAGGTGTTGTTGGTGGTTGTGGTGCTATGGTGGTGCTGGTGGTGTTAGTGGCAGTGGTGATTGGATAGTTAAAGTGTATTTTTTAAAAATTGATCTAAGTTTTTAATATCAACTATCACTTAACCCATTCGCATAAATGCAATTCCGTGAAATATTCACGCTTATTTACGCGACAGATATATGAAATTTAACTAAAGGTTGTATGATATGTACGGGATATTTTTTATGTTTATGAGAAAAAATACAAAAATAAGAGTGAATAATTATTTTCTGAGTGTTGTGTATGAAGTCTATAAAATTGTGCTTAACGTATATAAAGTGTATATTTAAAGCGCATTAAGTATTCATGGTATTCAAATTTCTTTCACTTTTCAATGAGTAATAAATGAGCGACTTTCTTTCCATACGGACACAGCATAGGCTACACTTTCAGGTTTTTTGTACAAAGTTTTCAGAAATAACCCAATAGGTTATATTCACGTGTCCTGCTAGTGTAAATATTAATGATACTAATTACCATAGAGATATCTTAGTTGATGGAACCGGCAAGAAACAAGTTCAGTAATCTATATTTCATCTTCAAAATCTATAAAGTAAGGATACTCTAGTTAGATAAGAAATACCTCATACTTACACTTCCCCATTCATCAGCCAATGTCATACGTGTCGTAATTTTTGTCCCAATGGCTGCTCATTCATTTTCTTTGCGTCTTTCTATAGCATGGACTTCTCCATTTGAAGCCATATTCGTGAGGGATTTCTATTGTTATTGTTATCAGTCCATATTTGCGAAAGAATTATTTTTGTTCATGACAGTATTCCCTAAATGTTGTTACTGTGTTGTAGTTTATTAGTAGTTCAGTCTTCATATAGATATACTCAGAAGAGTTATCTTTACCCTTCTTTCTCCAGAACGTAGGTTAAGAGAATGTATTGATTTGAGAGTGAACTGGCTGTTATTTCTAGCATTTTGCGATTGATTCCAAGCTGTTTGGTGTAATGGTGTCACATTTTATGGCGACGGCATTTCCTCACTGATACGATTAAGATATTGATTCAGATTGTTTTCTTAATTAATACCTCAGTGTGATGTTCAATATGCAGAATCCGAAGTTACTTTATATAAAATATTGTTATTATTATAACTATAACCAGCTTGCCACATTCAGCGTCTAGATACTCTCTGTTTTTGATTTCTCATACCCTGTCCTCTCCCGCACCGGTACATTTTTATTTTATCTTTCATTACTCTTATTCGTGAACAAATGAATACTTTCTCGTTATAGTACTCTCTTTAATTATTGAGAAGTAAGTTTCACTTTGCTAAAACTGTTACAGCTACTGAAATATTGCCTTTTATTTCTTATGTCTGAAATATTGCATTATTATTTTCTCTAAATATTTGAATTCTACAATTTCACTGATCGTCTTTCAATTAGATCGAATAGTTTATGTTTGGTTTTACGAGTTATGATTCTTTTGCTTTTTCTCAACATTTATTTCCATTCCATACTATATTACATTTAAAACAAGTGTCGTTATTAGATCTTCTAATTATTATTCTTTCTTTTGTATAAGATCAATAAAACAGACATCAGTAATTTCACAGCTACCTTCTTTAGACTTTCCTACAGAAAATTCAGTTGCATTTTGAATCAGTGATACGAATGTATATACCGATGCATATATGTAGGTTTTAGAGCATTTCCTCTAAAATTGCACAGAAGAGAGGAAGACAGACAAAACATAAGGTAGATTGTATAAAATATTGATTTTTTTCGGTAATTATCTGTATAAATATAATAATAGAAAATCAGGTTAACAATTTTAATTAGGCACATAGCAACATTAGTTATATTTGAGAATGAGTTCTACAAGTTCATTGTTTATATAAACTGAATGACAAATTACAATATCCACTCGATTCTTACCACCGATGCTCGTGTTCTTCCAGATATCCCCTGCATGAATTGTATTTTGAACTATGTATCCGCGAGCATGAGCAACGATTAATTTACATTACAACTTTTAACAAATGCCACAGTTTACTGCAAAAGCTATTTTGAGGTAAAGTGGCATATGTATATATCTTTCGACATTTTTATATATTTCTGTTTTCAGAATACAATTGGCACATTTGGAAACTCACCATGAAATAAAGTTTCACATTAAATCGGAAAAAAAACGCTACAGAAAATTATGAAATGATCCAGACTACTAATAGATTAACTTTTTAGCTGGCACAAGATATTCAAGGAGAGGAGAGAGGAGGTGAGAGACGATAAGAGGCATGAGAGAGAGAGAGGGACGTCAGAACATCAGGGCTGGTTGGGTAAATTCGTAATTTCATGGATGAAAACCGTCATCTGTCGAGGAAGACAAGTATAAATTTTGGAGTTGCTGTGGTGACAACTGTACATAGAATTATCCCGGAAGATCTGAACATGCGCAAAATATGCGCAAAGTTTATTTTCATGCTGCTCCGTGACGAGCAGCATGGTGACAAACTACTTGACAGAGATGGGCATTAAAACTGCTTCTCATCCTCGCTATAAATGACTCTTGGCTATTCCTCAATCAAAACGAAAAGCTGAGGGGCAGTCGTTTTTATTATGAAGGAGGCTGTGACAAGTGTTCTGTGAAACTTTACTTTGGAGGACTTGCACTGGGTCTTTACAAAGAGGCTTGAATGCTACGACGGGCTTCAATCTGTATTGTATCTTGCTTTGAACAGATTCAAATATTATATCGCAGCTGTGGAAGAATTTAAATCCTGTTATAACAATAACCCTTCGAATTTTAGGCACTATAATAAGAGACATTCAACTACCCTATCGGTTATAATCTACAATCGTAAAGAAGGGTCCCTGATCTGCAATATCTGTCCCTTTAATAAGTCCTCCTGTACGGAGTACGATTGTGTTGTATGTAGGATGAACACAAAGGTTAACTGTAAGTTTAGGAAAGTAGTGTATAGCTTACGATGTACTGAGGGACGGTACAGAAACATGACAACTACCTATATTGGAGAGACTGCACGCAGCATAGGAGAGTGTATAGGTGGACATTGGCGAGAACTTAAAGAAGGGAATTGCTAATCAGTGCTCCACCAACATGCTCAGGCAGAACATGCAGATTCGATTAATAATAGGGAAGTTAAAGTACTATCGACACGTAAAACTGATACAAAACTTAGATTACAGAGGCTACACACATGACAGTAGACACACCGAGCCTCAAGAAAAAACAGGAATGGCACACCACACCACAGTAGGGATGAGAAGAGACAAGGAAAAGAAAAACCATAAATAATACATAGAAACATACGGGTAATACACACGCAATAGACATATGTGCACTTACCTGTGATACTTATGAGAAATAGAGATAGATGTATAAAAATAATAATAAGTAAATAGATAAATATATAAATAGATAAATTTAAAATATCTGTCACATACCTGTGATAAGTGTAAGACAGAGATAGATAAAATAAATAAATATAACTATATAAAGAACATGGATACATACAAACGAACACATTGACTTATGAAACTACATGGACGCCAACAACACAACAAAAAAGGTTAGCAGCAGTGGCGGTGCCAGCGATGGCAATAACAGCAACAACAACTACCATGATGGCAACTTCTTGGGTTAACACACATTCACAGAGGTATACAAAAACTGTACCATATTTTTCTTTCGGGACTTAGGACAGCAGCAGCACAATGGGGTGAAAGGATGAGGTTGAGGGGAAGGCCACACTGCTGCTAAAAATTTGGACACACGCACAAGCAAGCATACACACATACACACACACACGCACACACTTACATACACACGCACGCACACAAGGACACAAACGCATGCACACTTCGTAGAACAGAATGGTGTAAGTGAAGCAAGAACACACGAAAATGAAAAGTGTCGCTGAAGAGTTATGAGAGATGTGACGAAAGATTTCGATGGACATGAGTTAAAATAATAAAATGAGAACAGTAATAAATGAGTGAAGAAAAGATATGTAGTGTGTGTGTTTATTTGGCAAAAAAAATGACCATTCCGAAATACGACACACTCGTTGCAACACCTGTCTGTGTTCTGATTGTCCCTGCACAGGGGCCATCCGGACTCCCGTTTGTGCCGTGAACAGGGATTAATCTCTTCACTCCTTTGCGCCACATGGGCTCAACTCTCCTCCCTTCTTCATCTAATCCTCCTCCTCTCTCCTCTCTCCCTCTCCTCTACTTCCTCCCACCCACCTATCCACTCTTGCTACTTCTTCTCTTCACTCCTACTCTATTTCTCTCTTCTCTTCATTCCTAACCACCTTCTCCCTTGCCCTCTCTCTTCATCGTTACCCTCCCTCGCAATCCCACCCCTACACAATCCAACTCCACCGTCCCTATCTATCCCATCCCACCCGCAACCTCATCCCTTACACCCACTCCCACATACCCCTACTCTACCCCACCCTCAGCCTAACTTACATACTCTACCTCTACCCCGATTATCAGCCTAACCACCACGCACGCACTAGCACTGACCATTTCCAAGCCCTACACCATCATCCATACACACACGCACACGTCAAGGTCACCAGCCCTCTTCCACATGCACATACATGCTCTCTTATACACACGCTTACGCACCTTCGCTTTGGGATCACCATTACCTTATTATCTCACTTTCTTCCTAGCTCTCCTGTGGGACCCCTCTGTCCAGCATTCGCCATGATAGATCGCTAGCCACTGTGTTCCTTTCTGTGGAAGAGCGTACGTTCGAAACGTTAAAGACTTTTTCACTTCCAGAGCGTTAAACTAATAGATCTGTTTGTTGTCTTCACCAGCTGTCTTCCTCTTTTGTTTTTTGTGAATTCTCCCTCTATCAGTCTATGGTCCTGGTAGGGTGTAAAGTTAGGGCATTTCCAGAAAAGTACTCGACCCAAATACTAGGCTATCAACATTGTCGGGTTACAGGGCAAAACCGGAATTCATCAGGTGCAGAAAATCTACAATGATCACACAGGTTTGGCGAAAAGTAAATAATCCAAATGAAAAGAAGACAAAGAAAATTCTTTAACACATCTTTAATGATTCGTTACAATTGTTTCATACCAACTCTATTTGCAACGCCAGTTAATGCTAGAATTCGAAGTGAAACTTTACGTAATGTTTGCGGTTTTAGATATTAGAGACGCACTTCATCAGACTTGCATCAAAGGTGTGCAGTCACATTGTGCGTCTTCCAGTCACAAGGCCTGGAAGATGCACAATGTGACAGCACACCTTTGATGCAAATCTGATGAAGTGCGTCTCTAATCGCAAACATTATGTAAATCTTCACTTCAAATTCTTGAATAAACTGGCGTTGCCAATAGAGTTGGTACAGAAACAATTGTAATAGATCATAAAAGATGTGTCAAAGAATATTCTTTGTTCTCTTCTTATCATTTGGATATGCGTGTTTGTGCGTGTGTGTATGTGTGTATCTGTGTGTGTGTGTGTGTGTGTGTGAGTGTGTTTGTGATAAGGATAAAGATGAATGTAGCTATATCACCATTCCTCTTTATTGACCCCAATCATTTCCTTCTGCCACTCTAAATTATAGTAGGCTTCAGGTATTTTGAAAAATTTGCTAAAAACTTATTATGGAGCATCCTGTATGGTGGAAATCTATATGGTCGTACGCATCCGAGGAGAGTGGTTTATTTCAAATTGATATAATATTTGCATTGATCGATTAAAGGGAGCCGCTTGAAACGGCCGTAATGCACTAATACCTAGACATCCTTGTTACTTATTTTTTTGTACACACACACACACATATATATATATATAATATATATATATATATATTATATATATATATATATACATATACATACATACATATATACATACATGTATATATATATATATATATACAGGTGAGAAAGTTGGTGTGTGAAAGCACGTGGTTGAATATATAGAAAATAGTAAAAAGTGAAAAAATTACAGAAGGCTTGTTTTAAAAGGTTAAAAAATATATTTGTGTCATTATGTTAGAAGAATGTTATAAAATGTTTTCATACAGTGACATAATTTTTGAAGAAATTACCGGTTTCCTGTTAACTTTTCAAATTTCTCAAAACATCGTGTTATGTCTTCGATATGAAGTGTAAAGAAGAGTTCCAGGTAAGGGGAGGTAATAAGTGATTTCTTCCGGTGTAAGGGAGATAATCGCTTTATATTTCTTGCCTCTTTTATTTAATGGGGTGAGTTTCTCTGTATAAGAATGTTCGAGTGGTTAAGTTTGGGCTTATATTTTTCAATGAAGAATGTTTCCTTGTTTAGTCTAATTTGTGTTGGTGTTCCAATAGCACATTGATAAAATGGAAAGATTAAAAATTGTGGTAGTAGCTGCTTTGCGCATTTCTCAATATGCTCACCAAAGGGTATCATTCTCTATTCTGGGAATGCAATCTGTTGTCGATGCAGTGTGCATCTACGTCTGAGTGATAGTCCCGTAGACCCCACATAGTCTTGGTTGCAGCCCGAGCATCTTATGACATAAATTATGTTTTCAGAAGCACAAGTAAAATTAGATTTGATCTTGAATTTTTGTCCCACTTTGAAGAGGAATTCTAATCCTTCTAGAAGGTTTGGGCATGTTGCGCAGTTTGGTCTACCACATTTTTTTACTTTTGCATCCGTAATTTCAGAAAACAATTTTGCCTTTGTGAGAATCTTTTTAAGTGATTTAGGTTGTTTGTAGCTTTTAATGATTTTATGTATGTTTAGAATTTCCTTTATTTTGGGGTCCTTATGAAGTATTGGTAAATTCTGGGTGATGATGGTGAAGGCTTCTTTGTTTCTGGGGTTGTATGTGGATATGTAAGGCAGTATTTTCGGGGAAGGTGTGTTGTTGTGTTGAACTTTTCTCAAAGTTTCTATGTCGATTTCTGTTGCACGTCTGATCCCATCCTCTATGAGTTGAGCTGGGTAGTGTCTGTCAATTAGGGTGTTTTTGAGTTCTTGTAGTCTAAAGTTCCTGGTATTTTGTTCTGACACTATTGTGCATATCCTTCTTGCAAGGTTGAAAGGGATGTTTGTTTTAGTGTGTCTTCGGTGGCATGAATCAAAAAGTATGTATTGTTTGGCGCCTGTGGCTTTGTAAAAAATGTCTGTTTCTATTTTAAGGTTAATTTTTTTAATTAGTATATCTAAGAATATAAGCTCCTTTTGGTTGTATTCCATTGTGAACTGTATATTTGGGTTGATGCTGATCAATAGGTTTTTGAATTTTAGGAGTTTATCTGTGTTTTCATTCCAGAGTATAAAACAATCGTCCAGGAATCGTTTCCAATTCTCTTTTATGTATTGAGAGGGGGGGTTTCCAAAGGTCGATAAAGATTCCTGGTAAACAATTATTTCCAGGTAGCCCATTGTTAGGTTCGCAATGACTGGTGCTGCCCTTGTACCCATAGCAATTCCGGATTTTTGACGGTAAAATGTATTGTCAAACATGAAGTGGTTATTATGTAGGATGAATTCAACCGATTTAGTAATGAATTCTTTACTGATCCTTTTTGGTATTTCTTCCGGAAATTGGTCCAGCCAGAACTGTATTGCCTCTAGTCCATAATTATGAGGTATACTGGTATATAAATTAACTACATCAAATGAAACCATGATTGTTTCTTCCTTGACCTTTTTTGGAAGGTGGTTTAACATATCCAAGTCATCTCTGATATGACTATCGATATGTTTAAGGAAGGGTTTCAGGAGGATGTCCATAAATAGACTTAATCTGTGTGTTCCATAGGTTGGGTCAGCTACAATGGGTCGTAGTTTTAGGTCTCCCGGGTTAGGTATGTGTATGTATGTCTTTGGTGATTTTTTAATGGTTTCATTTATAATTTGGCTTTTATGTATTTTTGGCAGACCATAGAAGAGGCTAGGCTTGCATTTAAAGTTTGTTAGAAAATCGATCTCTTTGGTTGTTAGTTCCTTTTCATGGGTTTTAATTAGTGAAGAAAGAGTTTTCATTATTTTTTGTGGGGTGTAGTTGGTGATTTTTTCATAATGTTGATTTTCATCAAGCAAGGAAATTACAAGATTTCTATAGTATGATGTATCCATTATTACAACTGCATTTCCCTTGTCTGCTTCCTTAATAGTTATATCCTCATCATTTTGAAGTTCTATCAGTTCCTTCCATTGTGTAGTGTTAAAATATATATATATTGTGTATTAAAATATATATATATTGTGTAGTGTTAAAATATATATATATATATATATATATATATATATATATATATATATATATATATATATATATATGTATAAGGGTGGAAAGGAACACACGAGTTGATATATATCAATGGTTATATCTTCATCATTTTGAAGTCGCCTAGCATGTATGAATAGTCAATAGACAACATATTCATATTTTCAAATAGTGTACACTAACACAAAAGAAAACTACCCTTTAACAGGTAATTTTTACATGATAGAAATAGCAGCCAACACGGCCAAAACCACGACTTAATAGCAATTTTCGAAGTAAATGAGAAATAATAACTTTTACGTTGTTATTTTTATTAGCGGTTATACCATGGTTTCGAATTTTAATATATATATATATATATATTGGTAAAAACGGTAAGATAACAAAAGAAAGAAAGAGACCTCAATATTATGTAAATAGAGGAAATTTATCTGTAAATTGATATGTTACCATTATTCAATAGCCAAGATAAAACTCTGAGTTTCGGATGCCGAAGTGGAAATCCACAACACCAGAGATAGTGTTGCGGATTTCCACTTGGGCATCCGAAACTCAGAGTTTTATCTTGGCTATTGAATAATGGTAACATATTAATTTACAGATATATATATATATATATATATATATATATATATATATATATATATATATATATATATATATATATATATATACAAACATACATACATATTTACGCTCTCATATACATGCATATATATGATCATGAATGTGTCTGTGTGAACTTACTAAAGGTATAAAAAGCAGTTGGTGTATTAATTATACGAGAAAAATCCAAATCACACCTAATTTCCTTTGTAGGAAAGTTCTTTAGTTATTTCAAGGCCTCTATGGGCATTACACTCTTTGCTTATGCATATATACCAACAAGAGAAGTCGTATGTAATTTTATATGTGTAAATATATATATATATATTATGCATATAGATTTATATATGCGTCTACATACTTGTGTGCATGAATGTGTGGTTGTGCGTGTGTGTGTGTTTGTGTGTGTAGTAGTATAATCGTATCATAATGTTAGTGTTGTAAACTATATTATGCATGGCGAGAAGATTAGAAGATAAAGCTCTCAAAACATTGGTAGATATAATAAAACTTATATATGTAAATGTGTTTTTGACAGGAGGTATGGAAATCATATATATTTTCTGAACACTGTAAATAAATTTTAATAAAAGATTTGCCGATAATAAAATGACATATCAATAATTCTTATATTGGCATACATCTCTCCTCCGTCTATCAAAGCTATGCTTGTTGTCTCATTACAAGAGGATGTAATAAATAAAACTACATTTTAAAACGACTGTATGCTAAAATATATGAGGGATACAAACCAGTCTGTTAATGGAAAAGTCTTGTAATTTAAGATAAATAATAGCTGCCTTTTACAGTTAGAATTATACTATTGTTCATTTCTTTATATGATGCCATTAAAATATATAAAAAGAATTGCACGTTTATATTTCCAATGAAATACATTCAACAATTTGGCGTTTTCATTTTAATCAACATAATTAATCATCAACATTATTTTTATCATTTTCGCTGTTTGAAAAGGAGGATCATGTATATGTGATTAAGTGTTTAAACACTTTATTTTCATATTCCAGCAAGCATTTGCAAAGACTCATTTCAAATTACATATATTTACAACGTTTGATCAGTTCCATTCCTCATCCACTCCTCGCAATGCCACGGGTTGTAACATATATTTCATCGATTCTCACGATCTCATTATTTATTAAAGTTAGCAACATTATAGATCTCTTGTCGTTTCCTTTGCATAAAGTACTCGTGACATGGACACGCAGACTAGTTAATGTTTTAGCAACTGGGTATTGAGTCATCTGTTTTGATATTGTTAGAGAATTTGTATTAAAAGCAATGACATTATGTCAAGACGAATACTTAGTTGGCAGATTGTGTTATTGCATTCAGAAACTGTCTATCGTGTATACCTATACACGGATATATGCTTTCAATGTTACAAACTGTAGAACGTTAAGGAGGAATGAACTCAAAAATCCCTGGCTATAATCACAGTGTTGCCGCCGCGTCCATCGACTTGGGTGTGATACGATAATGGTAGTATTGTGATGTATGGTGTGATGAGAGAGGTAAATGCTAAAACCCTTGGTAGAGGAGCCCAAAAGGTGGGAGGAAGTGGAGAGAAATAGCAGATAGTCGGTTATTGTTTGCTGATGATACAGTACTGGTGACGGATTCGAAAGAGCAGCTGGGAAGATTGGCGGTAGAGTTTGGAAGGGCGTGTGAGAGGAAGAGACTGAAATTGAATGTAGCTAAGAGTAAGGAGATGAGATGTTCTAGAGATAGAATGGCTGGTAGGATGGATGTGAGTATAAATGGTGAGATGTTAGAGGAGGTGACTGCTTTTAAGTATCTGGGGTCACATGTGATGGTAGATGGCGGGGTTGACTGAGGAGGTGGTATATTAGATTGAAGGAGAGGAGTAAGATACTTGGAGTTGTGAAAGGTATGCTGAGAGATAAAAGGTTGTGTATGAAAGCGAAAAGAGACATGTATAAGGGCGTGATTGTGGCGACAATGTTATATGGTGCAGAGACGTAGGGGCTGAGAGAAGTGGAAAGGAGGCAACTAGATGTGTTTGAGATGAGATGTTCTGAGAGCTATGGTTGGTGCGTCACGGAGAGAGAGAATGAGAAATGAGGTGCGCAGAACTGCAGGAATGAGAGAAAAACTAACAACCAAATTGGATAGACGAATGTTGAGGTGGTTTGGCTACATGGAGAGGTTGGATGATAATTGTAAGGAAGGTGATGAAGGCAGACGTGGTAGGCAGCAGAGCCAGAGGCAGGCCTCGGTTTGTGCGGATGGATGGGAAGGGGGAGATTTTGTGGTTAAAGTTTTTGGAGTGAGAGAGGCAAGAGAGTTTATAAATGATAGGAATGTTTGGAGAGTGTTTGTGGACGAATGATTTAATTTTGATGTTGCTCAAAGGGGTAGAGAACAAGTATGATGCGGAGGGGGTGAACCAGCGCATGCTGTCGGGCTACCCTGTTGATATTGAGGGTTGCATTCTATGCCATGACTAGTGAATTGAACGAGATCGCCCCCTTGAGCTGGGAAATGAATGAAATGCCTGATGAGTGTCTTGTTGTAGCTACCTCTCCTAAAGATGGGGAATAAGCCTGGGTATATATATATATATATATATATATATTGTTTTTGGAATTGGTTTGCAAGATTCTTTATGTGAGCTCGTGTGTTGGAGCATATTCTGTTGTGTTTGGGGACAGTCATTCTCTTTTAGAGCCTTATAATTTAACACACTCACAAGTAAAATTTCCACTCATTTCCCTCTTTATTTTTCTAAAATTTTTGTTGCGTCTTGCAACCTTTTCAATAGAACTACTGAAAAAGGCACTAAAAGAGAATGACTCTCCCCAGACACAAGAGTATATATATATATATATATATTACTGTAATATCTCTATGTTATCATCTGTCTTCTTGTCCGTTTGAATTTGCAAATTCAACTCCGATTGAGGTGCTTTTCTATCCGATGAGTATACCATATATTCCATGCTTTAAAACTTCATTTCTGTCAAAGCTTCAATATAAAACTTTCACAACTTGATTAAGCCTCCATTTCTTATATTCGCGTTCGGTCACCATGGGACATTCTACAATGATGTGTTCAATGATTCGTATTTCATTCCAAATTCCACATACTGTACATTTTGCCGGCACTTTCTACCCATACATATATTCTCTCAGGTTATTTGTTTACAGTGGATGATCTTCAGGTGGTATTTATTTATCAATTGTCCCTTTTAAAACCAAGCCCAGGATTTTGTCCCACATACATTTTCAGAGGGTTTCCAAAACTGACCATGCAAAAAATTTTCATCAATCTAAGTAACATGTTGTCTTTCAATTTCGCTCTTGTACTTTTCTCCTTTTCCAGTCTTTATCACATGTTCTTTATTCAATACATTTACAAGCTTTCCTTTGCTGTTCTGTAGACAATCGAGTAAGGTATTTCCTTCCAACCGCACGCGCTCTTCCACACAAATTAAGGCTCTTCTACCCTGGTCTGTCTTCAATTACAATTGCAATACAACCGGTAAATATCAGCTTTCGAATACAGACACCATAGCTATCTAGTTTTTCTGTCAAGTTTCTGCATTCCACCTTTTGTCTGGTCCACAAGTTCACTTCCATTACTTGATAACCGGCGCTGCTTTTAAATTAATCCTTTCAATAACATTTCATGAATTTCGTCTTGATCGCTTCAATAACATTTCTTGAAATTAACCTTTACGAATAAATCTTGCTGAAGATAGTAGATATACTTTCTACACTGTTCCTATGTGCAAAATAAAACCAAGGTTTTCAAAGCTTGTTCTCAGTTATGAGGAGAACGCTCTCAAGGCCCCAATCATAATTGGCAGGATCATGACCATGTTAATTTTTCTGTTACAATATTTGGAGATGTCATACTTCAAGTAACGTGAAACTGGAAACTGCAGTGTAAGACAAACTTACTGGTGGAACAAGCTACTAAATCTTCACCCTGTTCAAGTCTCAACCTTTATATTGATGGCCCTAAATAAGGACAGTCTCAAGTATTAGTCTGATCAAGACAAATACTAAACTTTGATCTTAGCAGCTGTACGAACTGGATACAAGTCTTAACCAGATACGTCAAGGACCAGCAAGGCTTTACATCTAAAGATGTAAGCTGGTGAGGTACTATGTAATTAAAAAATTGATTTCTGTAATATAAAATGATTCGTTTATTTATTTTTAAATAAATAATACTAAAACTGAATGAATAAGATCCTATTTATATGGTGAACAATTTACATAAAACACGTGACATATCAATAACTATGGTCTTTTGCAATTCTCATAATTTGAGACTGACGTGAATTTAGTTTGCATAATTTCTTTGATCTTTTCGCTATCATTTCAAGTGACGTGGTAAAGTTCAAATGGGCTGTCCATGTGGAATCGTTTGGTAGCTCATAAGGAATTTAGAAGCATGCCTGCAAAAACCTAGGAGCACCGTATATTATATTATATTATATTATATTATATTATAACATATTATATTATATTATATTATATTATATTGTATTATAATATATACTCAAACAATTGAATATTCAATATTCTCACACCTCTCTGATGAACGGTCACATGAAATTCTGAACAGGTTTGGGAAAATTTTTTCAGCTTTAATAAAATAGTATATTAATCTAGCTTTGGTATTCGAGTACTATTTCTTTTATCTTGTTTTGCACCTATGTGCTGTGTGCCCCCGCACGCGTGTGTATGCATGTATGTATACAGGTATGCATGTATGTATGTATGTATGTATGTATGTATGTATGTATGTAGTATGTATGTATGTATGTATGTATGTATGTATGTATGTATGTATGTATGTACGTATGATTTTTCTTTGAGTTCATCGTGAAAGAGCTGAAGCCAATCGCTAAGAACGAGACAAGCTTATTTGAGTTAAAAGATTCTCGGTGTTTGTAAATATGGGGTTGAGTTAATTTGTTGGTTGAACTGTCGATGCACATACCGAAATGTGTGGATCTATTCACATAGGAGTCTCAGATGGAAATCTTCACTATACCATTATTAGATTTGATGTGGAGAAATACACGTCAGTTTCTTTGCCATTTCTCCGTGAAACTGTTTACATCCAAGATTTTGTGCAAATTTATTCTATGTATGTAGGTATGTATGCATGTGTGTATGTGTGTGTGTGTGTGTATGTGTGTGTGTGTGTGTGTGTGTGTGCCTTAATATAATATCTAATATACAGATATTATTGGTCTAAAGAATTATAGATTTGTCAATCATTGATAATACATTATAATGCCGCTGATAAGCACTAGCCTTGTAAATACCCTTGTTCATCTATAGAATTACATACTGCGATTACAGTATAGCACTGGTTTTAGATGCTTTACAACTCTATTCTCCGTGATAACAGAAACTGAAAGAATTTCATATAGATTCCTGGACATCAAATAAAACGAATGCATATATGTTACCATTTGCATTAAATTTAGTGTAGCTCTGGCAATGCAAGTGAAATCTGTTTTCTGTTACATATAATTAATAATGAATTCAAGTAACCTAGTAGACAAGAACAGTCCATGTTTTATCGTTATTAGTCAGTGTCTTTTATCATCAGTGATGTGGATTATTATACATTCAATCAATCAATTGTCATTTTATAATATACTATATGCTGTACACCCAGGCTGACAGAACATTGCTGGCACTGGAACATTATAGCCTTAATGGGAAATGCAGTTCTTCTGTTTGCTCTTGAGAAAATTGAGTGCACATGATAGGTTAAACTAATTGACAATGTGATTACGTAGTAGAGTGGAAACTTGTCGGTAGAAATAAGCCATTGATCCGGTTGATGATAGTTTGATAACAATATTAAGGAGTTTATCATTCATTCTCATACGATGGTCAGTATGAAAAACCTTGACAACTTATTAACTGGGATTCACCTTTCATTGAAAGCTATCAATCAGTACCGTGTAATTATTGAAACAGTTCTCGAGCAACAAACAGTAAATACGAAGTTTTAAAAATAGCTCATGAGCTAACTAAACAAAAATAAATAACATTATATTAAAATTTCGAGTTACAAAATATATGATATGTTTACACCTCCGTTACAAAAACATTTGCAGATCAGTTGCATTATCAATCGATTTCTTGATAATATACAAACTAAATAGGAATATTGAAAAGCTTCATATTATTAATATTGATATTATCTAAATATCAAGCTTGTTCAGATTGAATTAAAATATTCACAGGACCCGTGAATATTTCAAAGATTCAATGGTAAATCTATTGAGCTATTTCTGAAAATTTTATCAAAAGAAAAAACTGAAATCGTGGCCTGTGTTGTGTCTGTATGCAAATGGAAAGATAGTAGCTCATCTGCTACTCATTAAAAAGTGAAAGAATACGATGACTATTTAATGCACTTTATATATATACTTTATGCACATTTTTATAGACTTAATACACAGCACTCATAAAATAAATATTCACTCTTAGATTTCCATTTTTGCCATAACGAGAAAAAATCCCGTATATATGAAACTTAAATTGCATATGTCTGCCACGTAAATAAGCATGATATTTCGCGGAATTGCACTTATGCGCATGCGTTAAGTGATAGGTGATATAAAAAAATTCAAGTTTTAAAAAATAAACTTTTCGCTATCCAATCACCACCACCAACATCATTATCACCTCTTGCTCCCTCTCTCATTCTCTCCCTCCTCTCTTTTCCTTCTCTGTCTCCTCCCCTTCTCTCTACCTTTCTTTAGCCTCACCATCAGAACATCACCCCTCTGCTAAAATCATACACCTAACTCTCTTTCTCTACATCTCCCCTTCAACTAATTATTTCAGCCACGTAATAATTGTGTTCCTCCTACCTCACATCATGGACGCTTTTCGCTCCCTTTTACTCTTTCCGCCTTATTATCTCTCCCTCTCTTTCTTTTTCCCTCTTTCTGTCTCTCTCTCTCTTCGCCTTATGCTCTTTTTCTCTCTCCATATACTTTCTTCTCTCATTCCCTTCAACCAATCACGTTAGAGCGTTACTGACTGGCTAAGTAACGGAATGACAAGCAGAATTATTATATGATATTGAAATGTTACATACTGAACAAGTTTTGTTTAGTCGTACGTATAAGAAATGAACTGTAAATATGTGCCTTACATGTAGGTGTGTATGCGCGCGCGCATGTGTGCATGTGTATGTGCGTGTAATCCCATATATATATATATCCCTCTCCTTCTCCTCCTCTCCCACTTCCTCCTCCTCTCTCCCCTCCCCTCCTCCACTCCTCTCTCTTCTCTCCCCCTCTCACTCTTCCCATAATCCCCACTCTACCCCAAACCCCAGCCGAACCCACACCCCACATGGGCTTTCCCCACTGTCGTCCCCCCACCTTCCCACAACATCACACCACACTACACTACACCATACGACATTACACATCATATCACAACACACCACCCACAGCACACCGCTCACATTACACATCACATCACAACACACCACCCACAGCACACCGCCTACACACCCATCCCCACATCTTTACACCTACGCATACATACACATATCATATCACAACACACCACCCACACACCCATCCCCATATATCCACACCCACACATACATACATACACACGTCCAGACCACCAGCCCTCTTTCACACGTACATACATACTCTTTTATACGCACACGCACCTTCAGGTTGGGGCGAAGCCACTTGGCCCCGTTATCCCTCTAGCGTCTAACGTCTGATCTCTGACGTCTGACCTCTGACCTCTGACTTCTGCCTGAAATCAGAACGCCATGATGGACCGTTAGCTCCTACACGCATTTTTTCTCTCCTTGCTTCTCTCCTTGTTTCTTTTGTGTATCTTTCTGTCGAAGAGCGTAGGCTCGAAACGAAAAAGACTTGTTTTATTTCTATTTCTGAGCGCCATAATATTGCAATTGTTTGTTTGTACTCCATCTGCCTTCGTCTTTTGTTTATTTTCGTAAATCTTCCTGTTTTATATATATATATATATATATATATACAATAATATGTTACATTATTCAATAGTCAAGATAAAACTCTGAGTTTCAGATGCCGAAGTGGGAATCCACGACATCTCTTCGGTTATCTGGCTATTTGAAAACGCTATGAAAAAATACCGTTATACAAAGGGAAATTACTGTGTTATAACTCTGCTTGCCTGCGTACTTATTCATCGCTCGCATTTTTCGCCATAAAAATTATATAAAAATACATAAAAAATATATAAAAAATATATAAAAATATATATAAAATCTTCTTGGGACATAACATAGAAAGCATGTTCTATTTGTTTTCTTTAGGGGACCAAAAACGTAACAGAAATTTAGTCACATGTGGGCATGAACCAAAAAGTTCTGTCCTTGTGTTTAGACATGTAGTAGGGTCTAAGCTGCTTTTCCAGATAAGCCATCTCTCCATGTCGCATAGACCGCACCTTCCGCTGCCATTGGTATAGGGCTTACATCTGGCCAAAATCTTCCAATGTATGTATAAGTACGCAGGCAAGCAGAGTTATAACACAGTAATTTCCCTTTGTATAACGGTATTTTTTCATAGCGTTTTCAAATAACCAGATAACCGAAGAGATGTCGTGGATTCCCACTTCGGCATTTGAAACTCAGAGTTTTATCTTGACTATTGAGCAATGTAACATATTATTGTATAGATAAATTTCCTCTATTTACATAATATTAAGGTCTCTTTCTTTCTTTTGTTATCTTTTGTTATCTTACCGTTTTACCAATATATATATATATAATATATATATATATTATATATATATATATATATATATGCATTATGTAGATAGCGTTCGAGTTGTGTCCTCTTGAAGCACCACTGCTTATTCCATTAATCCAAAGACACCTGCAGATACTATATTTGTATGAGGTATGCATAGGAGTTGAAAATTTAGGAAAATACTTTTATTTTGTAGCGTAAGTACGTATCAAAACAGGAGATTGGAAAAAAGTTTGGTATTATCTATTGACCATTAAAAAACTTGTACAACTAGGAGAAACTGTAGATATAGAAGAAACACATAAGACATTATTTATTTGAAATTATTCTGGTAGAGTAGCGTAGCAAATAACAGAAAAATTACATTTGGATGAAACGTTTATATATATATATATATATTATATATATATATATATATATATATATAGTATCCAGAAGTTGTATAGATAGTTGGATGGGAGATAAAGAGCAAGAATTAATATATTCACTACGAATTCCTCCAAACTAACTTTCTTCCTACACCTCGATTCCTAGATCTTACATTTATATATATATATACATACATAGATTCATATCTATTATATAAAATCCGTTCTGTCTGTCTGTGTGTGTGTATCTTCTAGGATCTCGGGCATCCTCCATCCGATTGCGCTCAAATTTGATATGTAGATACCGACGGTATCAGAGCGTGTATAAGTCTTGAAAAAATTACAAAAATCGATTTCAGGTGAGAATGCGATCGATAAAGCCGTGGAAACGTGCATTTGTACGCGCAAGTATATCAGCTGTTGTAATGTAGTTACTGGTACTCTAAACTTTTCCGTTGCATATTTGTGTGAATAAAATCGTTTTTCTTTGGAATTGAAAAGTCTATCTTTATTTCTTCTTTTACTGGTGCCTCAAATTTAGGTGTTTCTCAAAGGGGAGGCCTATGGGACGGTCGGACAATTTGTTTTGAGAAAATTTGGTTTAAATGTTTGACAACTCAGCACCGTCCATTGGACAGTGGGGGAGCCTTTTGCTCGTGTATATATATATATATATATATATAATATATATATATATATATATATATATACATATAAGACCCGAAAATGAACAGCATCCTAAATACACACAAACTACTAAAATGCAAAAGACAAGAGAAATTACTCAAGAGACTCCTAACAAATGCAAAACTATACTCAATACAAACGATACCAACAGTTAAAAAATGCAGACAACCTAGTTGTGGTACACACCCATACCTAACTGAAGGCTACATTCCAGCAAGGACAACTTCACATGTTCTTCCCAGAACCTTATCTATGTCCTAAACTGCTCAGGTTGTGGTCACAATTATGTGGGCCAAGCGAGCCTTACTTTGAGACGCAGAGTCACGCTGCACAAAGAACAGACTCGTTTCCCTCAATACAGGCAGATACAGACATATCGAGAGATGCGCAAGTAATAAAACGCCGAATTTTCATATCTTTCCATTATATCAATGCAAAATTCAATCTCTGTACAAGAACGCCTAAACAATGAAAGCCTGTTCATACAAAAGTACAAACCACTCTCCCGACGCATTCTTTTTATTCTTCAAACATCCAAAATGAGGAAACCCGTCTATCACGAGAACTGACTACTGTACAATGTCCCATGAAAAGCTAATTTAAATAGCGAAAACCGGTTGGATTTCACGACATCTATATAATATGTATATATTTATAAAAATATATTAAACTATATGAAACGAAGGAATTTCTCTTCTGCATATTTTCAACTATATATATATATATATATATATATATATATATATATTATATATATATATATATATATATATCTTGCATCAATATTATGGTTGTCTTGAAGGCGATCCTTTTGCTTTTTTAACCAAATTTTAAGGTGGTCCCTCAGAAAGGCTATGTAAACATCCGCGGTCATTTTAACACCGTCAGACACTTTTCAAGGGCCACCCATAATAACTCCAATTATACCTGCCCGAATCATGGTATTATTGGATCAGTCTCACTCTGAGCAAGTATTCCACCTTAATTTTTTCTGTCAATTTTAAACTTGATGTCCAGTACGTTTCTCTCGTATGTTTACGTATTTTTCACTCGTTGGTGATGGCCTGTACATAATGTGTACACACACGCACGCACACACTCTCTCACACACGCACAGTCTCTCACACACATCAAGTTTAAAATTATGGTATCAACAGCAGCAACATAGGTGGTCCGGAGGGCAAACAGAATTATTTGGCTATGAATTACAAATTTGCACGAAGCGTTGGAAATAAGAGCTAATGTCTTAATTATATATATATATATATTGTTGTATTTAGGTTATTTTAGGTTATTTTGCCAGTTTAGCCAATAAAAACACACGCCCCATATATTTGGTGTTACTTTGCTTCAGCGTTATTTATTTTTTTACATTAATCTTAATCTTATTTCGGCCAGCGTTCTTTCGTCACACTCCAGT
>NC_043001.1:61635214-61687714 GCF_006345805.1 Octopus sinensis
ACTTCTTCTCAAACCTGCTATAATGTAATACATGTCTTTGGTGTGATATTTGTGCGCGGCTGAAGAAGGCTATTGACATACATGTTACATCAATTATGCATTGATATAAACTGTCCAATAAAGCCAGAAACATATGTACCGCTAAATCCCTTGCATCCTGTTTTTCTATCACCTACACCACTAACTGGCATATACAGGTGCTTACAGTTTTCAAGTATTCACCCTGAATTGTATATATATATATATATATATCCACACACATACGTATATATATAGTGCACACACACATACACACACACCCTTATGCACACACATATTTATGTGCGTGTTTGTATGTGTATGTGTTAGTGAAATTAAACTTTTGAGCTCAGATATTAAGTTTACTTCAATACATATGACTATTTAGTTACTTTCATGATTAAATGAATGTGAGAAAAAGATTACCAGATTTCACAAGAGAGATATTATGATATTGTTTGTAAATGAAACAAATACAATTCAGCAAAAAAAAAAATTATAAACATATGCAAGTGGCAGTGCAATGTGATTTCTCCAAATAGTTTAACCTACATCTTAACATAGATTAAATTCAACTGCTATTTCTAACTGATTTCTGTTATTTATATTCCATGTTGAACTTTGAAAAAAATCCCACATTGCTGCTGAGAACTAAGATTAACGGTAAGAAAAATGTATCGCAATGTTAATAATCAAATTGTGTTATATCAAAACCTTTTTTTTTTATCACTCTATTTTTATCACTTTATTCTTTCAAACCCTACATTTTTGTTAAATTAAAACATGCTCTGTGATTGGATCTCAAACACAAACTTAAATCAAAGGAACGCGGGTATCTTTGATTTCGGCTGATTTGAGTCAAACATCTATCCTACTTGATTTTAATTCCCATCCAGCTGAGGAACACATACACCATGGAAACCGGGAAAGCGGGCCTATGAGCCTGGCTAGGCTTTAAAAGGGCGCATTTGTGGAGGCGCGTGGCTTAGTGGTTAGGGTGTCAGCATCATGATCGAAAGATTGTGGTTTCGATTCCTGGACCGGGTGACACGTTGTGTTCTTAAGCAAAACACTTCATTTCACGTTGCTCCAGTCCACTCAGCTGGCAAAAGTGAGTAACGCTGCAATGGACTGGCGTCCCGTCCAGCTGGGGAACATATATGCCATTGAAACCAGGAAACCGGGCCCATGAGCCTGGCTAGGCTTTAAAAGGGCGCATTTATTTTTATTTTATTTTATGAAACATTCGAGTGCGTATGTGAAACTGCTGTTTCAGTAGCGTTAGAGCTCTATCATAGATCATGGAAGTCACTTCTCAGATTAAAAACTCTGGAGGCCATTTCTTTTGAAGATTGCTAAATTGTTAGCAGCTTTTTATTCGTTGGCGCCTGGGGGTAGTTTAATCAAAGTCTGAGGACGATATCTATCTATCTATCTATCTATCTATCTATCTATCTATCTATCTATCTATCTATCTATCTATCTACTTATCTATCTATCTACCTACCTACCTACCTACCTACCTACCTACCTACCCACCTACCTACCTACCTACCTACCTATCTGTCTGTCAATCTGTCTATATTCCTTTATTCTTTTATTTCTTTCAGCGCCTTTAATTGAACAAATCGAACCCCGCCTTATTCTTCGTAAGTCTAGTATTTATTGTATTGGTAGCTTTTGCCGAACCGCTAAATTACGGGGACGTAAACACACAAACATCGTTTATCAAGCGACGGTGGCGTGACAAACACAGTCACACAAATACATACATATGCATATGTATATATGTGTGTGTGTGTGTGAGAGAGAGAGAGAGAGAGTGTGTGTGTGTGTGGTGTGTATGTGTGTGTGTGTGTGTGTAAGAAATTAAAGAAGAAAATGCACACATTTTATGTAGTTCTAATATAATTTTTAATATATATTATATTGTGTTTGTCGACCGGTTTCACTTTCGCATGACATTAGAATTTATTTACATGCGTATTTTCTTAAGAAACATTTTTTTGTCCACGTTGTGTGTGGAGTTTAGGAATGAATTATTCAACAAGTAGAAAACCTAAGGGGAGGTAATTAGTTATCGTTATTATTGTGGACAGGGGAATTGTTGTTCATCTTTCGGTAGGGGGTGAAAGCAGTCGCCATGATAGATCGGTAGCCACTACACACATTTTTTTCTCTTCTTGTTTCTCTGCTTGTTTTTTTCTGTGTTCCTTTCTGTAGAAGAGCGTAGGCTCGAAGCGTAAAAGACTTTTTCAATTCCTGAGCTTTATACGAATACATCTGTTTGTTTTGTACAGCACCTGTCTTCGTCTTTTTGTTTCGTTAACTCTCCATATATATATATATATATATATATATATATATTGTTATATTTCGGAATGGTCATATTGCCAGTTTAGCCAATAAAAACACACGCACTATATATTTGGTGTTATTTTGCTTCAGTGTTATTTATTTTTTACATTAAACTTAATCTTATTTCGGCTACCAAATCTCACAAGGCTTCGATCGGCCCGAGGCTATAGTACAGGACACTAGCCTAAGGTGCCACGCAATGGGACCGAACACGGAACCATCTGTAATATACCAACCACATTCGACTCTTCCAATGTTTCGAGTTCTATTATTCTTGTTTGCATCGCATAACACAAACACACACACACAAACTGTATGGGAAGCAAGCTTATTGCCACACAGCCATTCCTATATATTTATGTATAGTATATATGTTGCCTGAGTAATTACCTACATGATCCGTTTTAAACAACACCAAAGTCAGCTTATTCTTCAATTGCTCAGGTTTTAATTTGCTAAAATAAAATGCAATTGAATTATGTTCTCTGAAATCAATAGAATCATTAAAACAAATTATGTAAAATTTCACACTTACCTATGAGGATAAAGGGAAGCAGATATTTTTCAACGATAGGGAGTACATTAGTCTATTAGGATCTAATTAATCAATGCAAAGAAGCATTAGATTTAAATTATTATTGTATATATAAAAAAATGTTTATTTCAACGCCTTCGATTTCAACTTAAAACTGGTTAATCCTTTAATGCTTCAAATATAATATTATTTATTTGCCAAATGATGGATGTATTGGGAAAAAACAGAAAAGTATGGGTTAACTTATGGAATCGTGTAGCTTCCCACTATCTACACAACACTGACAAATTGACGGTCTAATAAAATTGCAAAGAACAGAAACACCGGTAGACATTGAGCTGGCATATTTATGAAACAGTATCGGCTGTTGCTACTCTTAAATATATCTGTCTCACTATACAAAATAAACTAATAAACGTTTAGACGTTCGACTCGCAAATATTTAAGTATTTTGAAACTATATCTTAGCCAGGCTTGCCGGAAGAGTGTTTCTTTAAAATTCACTCATTGGAATATGATTTCCATTAAAATTTTACAAATTAGATGTGATTATTCGACGTATAGTTGCAGGTGTGGTTGTGTGGTAAGAAAGTTGCTTCCCAGCAGATGGTTTCGAGTTCAGTCTCACTTCATGACACGTTTGACAGGTTCTATAGCCCCGGGTCGACCAAAGCTTTATGAGTGGATTTGGTAGACGTAAATTGAAAGAATCATATTGTGATATATATATATATATATATATATATATATATATATATATATATATTATATATATATATATATTTATGAGAATTAGAGACAGACAGACAGACAGAAAGACAGATAGATAGATAGATAGATAGATAGATAGATAGATAGATAGATAGATAGATAGATAGATAGATAGATAGATAGATAGATAGATAGATAGATGGATGGATGTGTGTTTGTATTTGCCTCCACCACCCCTTGACAACTGGCGGCTTTTACATCCTCGTAACTCACCGGTTTGGCAAAAAAGAATCGATACAGTAAGCAACAGGCTTCATAAATATGTAATGTGGTAAATTTGTTCGACTAAGCATTTCAGGGCGGTGACCAAGCATGGCTGCATTCCACTGACTGAAACAAATGAAAGATATGATATAAAAGATATCCTTAAGATATCTTTTATATCAGATAATTGTGAGAATTATCTTTTGAATACACATCCTTTCATATCCTGTACTTAGGAATACGGAAAAATAAATCAATAGAACATTGGGACCAAACTCTGGTTAACGTTGAACTCACAGTGTAGACATATACAATTAGGTAGGGAATAAAATGTTCACAGTCTCACACACTTTCTGACATTCGAACAGCTCTCATCTCATAAATTTTGATGTAGACTGGTATATATTGGGTTGGCAAGAAAGTAATTTCGTTTTTCGCAAATAGAGTTACGATTTTTTAAAATAACTTTTGCCAATGTTATGATTTTTTCCTTTTCACATTTGATAGCATTACCTTTGATATCCTTTACCATTTGATAGCCTTTACTGTAATTTTGTTTACAGCTGTTACTTCAGTGTCAATTTTAGCATGAAGTGCAAAAACGAATATTTTCGCCATATTTTGCATTTTTTTATTTCTGTAAAGGCAAGAAAGCTGCTGAGGCTCACAAAAAGATATGTGAAGTTTATGGTGTCGATCGTTTAACAGAACGTAAATGTCAGAAATTGTTTTTAAAATTCCGTTCAGGAGATGTTTCACTCAAAGATGACCAAGCTTCTGGTTGACCTACTGAATCTGATGATGACGGAATCAAAACAATAATTGAACCTGATTGTCGTATAACTGAGCGAGAGATTGCAGAGAGGTTAAATGTATCAGCCACAATAACTGAAAACCACTTAAAATGTCTTGGACTCGTTTAAGAAGCGCGATGTTTGGATTCCACGTGAATTGAAAGAAACTCACTTAACACAACGGATCAATATTTGCGATATGCACCTTAAATGCAATGAAATCGACCATTTTCTTTTTAAACGAATCATCGAAAACGATCATGGTCCAAGCATAATGAACCAGCACAAAACCGCATCGAAAGCTGAATTGCATCAAAAAAAGTCATGCTGTCAATTTGGTGGATTTACAAAGGTGTTGTGTATTTTGAGCTGCTTCCAAGGAACCAAACTATCAATCCAGATGTTTAGTGTCGATAACTAATGAAACTGGATGAAGCAATCAAAGAAAAACGGCCAGAATTGGCAAATCGTAAAAGAATCGTGTTCTACCATGACAACGCTAGACCACAACACGTCTTTGCTAACTCGTGAAAGATTACTGGAGTTTGATTGGGAAGTGATATCCTATCCACTATATAGCCCTGAACTTGCACCATCAGATTACCATTTATTTTGAAGCTTGCAAACTTTTTGAATGGTATAACTTCCGACAAAGATGATGACATGAAATCGCACTTGTTTCAGGTTTGGGCTGATAAGGACCAGAAGTTCTGTGAGCGCGGAATCATGAAATGGAAAATACATAATTGATTAAAGTTCATTCTCTGTATGATGAAAAAAAAAACTTATATTTCACACTAAAAAACCAAAATTACTTTCTTGCCAACCCAATATTTTCTCTGTTGAATACTTGTATTCTGGTTTCCGCCTCAAAAAGGACGTCATACTGAATAACTATATCCTACAAAAGTATATGTTTGTTGGTATGTAAGAAGACATGATCATTACAACAATTTCTTTTAGACTAGGTTTGTTCGAACAAGGCTAACTTTAGATTGAAAAATGGGAAAGCGAAGTGAATTACAAAGCTTTGACAGCTCTTTGTCATTTCTAATTGAAATTTGAGAATTAAAAAAAAAACTCTTCTTGTGTTGTAACAATTGATAGATACTTTTACAATCCACATAATTAATATAATTTCAGACATTTGATTTTGTAACAAAATGTACTTTTCAAAAAATTATAATTCCTTATTTCATTTTAACTTCCATTATATATATATATATATCGATTTGGATTTGGTTTGCAAGATTCTTTATATGAGTTTGTGTGTTGAAGCATATTCACTTGTGTCTGGACTATTGAAAAGGTTGCAGGACGCAACGAAAATTTTAGGAAAATAAAAATAAGAAATAAGTGGAAATTCTACCGGTGTGTGTGTTATAAAAAGAAAATGACTCTCCCCAGAAACAACAGTATATATATATATATATAATATATATATATATATATCACGTAATCACGTGACCGACCAGTCCATCAGATGTAGTTACACATCGCTGGTCACAATGCGTTCGCATTGTTTTAGCCTTCGAATGACGCCACCCCGCTGGCTAAGCGAGCAGGCCAACAGAAGAAAGAGTGGGAGAAAGAGTGGTGAAAGAGTACAGCAGGGATCACCACCCCCTGCCGGAGCATCGTGGAGCTTTTAGGTGTTTTCGCTCAATAAACACTCACAACGCCCGGTCTGGGAATCGAAACCGCGATCCTACGACCGCGAGTCCGCTGCCCTAACCACTTGGCCATTGCGCCTCCACTTATATATATTTTGACGTGTGGGGTATCAAAAGATTCAGTAATCTTCGGCTAACAAATAAACTTTATTTACATTTAAATATTTGCATCACAAAAATTTTACATTAAATTTTATTTTATGATTCAACTATCCTAAACGACATTTTACACCACGACGACAACGACATGAGATTTTGTGTGTACCTTAAGACATCTATTTCTCTATATGTTACGAGAAAATACAGTCGCTTACTTTCTCTCTCCCATGCACACACACATACATAAAAAAGATGTATCCATAAGTATTTATGTATGTGTATATGAAAGATAATGTGTCTATGTGTGTGATTGAGAGAGAAGGCGAGAGAGGTCAACTTTGCCTTTCATCTTTTCGGGGTCGATTAAATAAGTACCAGGTACGCACTGGGGTCGATGTAATCGACTTAATCCCTGTGTCTGTCCTTGTTTGTTCCCTCTATGTTTAACCCCCTGTGGGCAATAAGGTAATAGATACAACCCGTCTACACATACTTAACATCATATACAAAAGAGCATACAACACCATTCCAATAAATAAATTATAAATACACACACACACATATATATTCTTTTATTCTTTTTCTTGTTTCCGTCATTTGATTGGGACCATGCTGGAGTATCATCTCAAAGGGTTTTAATCGAAGAAATCGATCCCAAGGCTTATTCTTTGTAGGCCTGGTGCTTATTCTATCAGCCTATTTTGCCGATCGCTAAATTACGGGACATAAACACATCACCATTGATTGTCTGACGATGGTGGTGGGGCAAACATGGATACAAACACACACAAACAGAGACACAGACACACACATAAATATATATATATATATATATTGTTTTGTATTTGGTTTGCAAGATTCGTTATGAGAATTCGTATGTTGAAACATATTTTGTTGTCTGGGGAGAGTCATTCTGTTTTCAATGCCTTAGTTGAGAGTCAACAACAATTGAAGATGTTGCAAGAAGCAGCGAAAATTTTTTAAATAAAATTTTTAAAATAAGTAAATGAGTGGAAATTGAACAGGTGAATGTGTTAATTAATAAGGTATTAAGAAAGTGTGTATATATATATATATATATTATATATATATATATATATATATATATATATACATATCATGACTTCGCTTAGGCATAGCGATAATAATAATTTCCAGTTATTGAGAATCTAAATACTTATGCTTTAATATAAAAATTACTTGCAGAAAGAGGTATAAAATAAATTAAAAGAAATGATAAAATACCTTTCAGTAGCAATTTAAGCGTCTATTTGCATTCTAGCATCTAGGAGTGTTTTTTTATGAAGTGCTCGTACTTTTAATTCTACAATAGCTTTAAGTGTGAAGGTGAACATGTATGTAGGTAGGGGTTGAACATGACTCTAAACATTCAAATATATTATTAAAAGGTTCGAGTCAGGCATGAGAGAATTAGATAATTTCAATCATCAGTATCCTTCTTTCTTCTTACCAGGGGTTATCTCTATATCGTTTCAGTTTCTTCCCACATGTTGTGAATCTTATTAAATTGTTGAACAACTGAAACACAGTATTAAATATTTAATTATAAGTTGAAATTCTACAGCAACATATTTCTCGTTTTTCATCATATTCTATTCTAACCATTAGTAATGAAACATTTAACAATATAAGCTCCATTTCGTTACATCAGTGTTATTTCGAAGCAACCCTACAGTCCTTTTGTTAATACAGAACAAACGTTTCTCTCTGTAAGTTGTTATTTACTATCAACAACACGAAAGATATCCTATCAATCTTACATCTTGAAAGTAATTATATCTGAAAGCATTCTGAAAATACGTAAATAAAATTAGGCTCTAAGATATAAATTTGAATTAACAAATTTATTAATGAGCATCTCTGCAAATATTGATTAATTACATAGGCACAATATCTATTTTATCAAGGAATAGAAATTATATGAAAACTCTGTATGATATCTTTGAGTGCACCCATTGTCACTAAGTAATTTGAAAATCTTCTTATGATAAATTTTATTAGAAACTATACTAGACTTGTGATAGTTAAGAATATTTATTGTCCACAATCTTAGGCTTTTTAAATGTCTGTCATCACCATTTACTAAATACCGATGTAATATTTCTGGTAACACTGAAATAATGTTTATTAGTTCGTCTATTAATGTCATATTTTTTAGTGCGGTATCATGGTGCATTATAAAAATATATTTTAGAGATGCTTCCTGAATTAAAGATTGTTTCTTAGCTAATTATTTCACACGGTCCAAAGTATTAAAATACGGACCGCATACTACATTCATCTAAATTACAATATTTGTAATTACTTATTTTGACAAAGCCAAAATAAGTCTAGTGACAAAGGCTCTGTCAGAAAGGACTTGAATTACAATATAAAGAAATATTTAAATATTTTAAGTTAAAGAATTAACTAGATTATCGACTTAAAAGCGTATTCTCTAATGTTAATATTGCAACAATCGCAGCAAACTATGTTTATGGGACGAAGATTTAAGTTACTATTTAAAATCTCATTGGCGTCTTTAAAATTTTACTGGTTAATTTATTTATTGGATCATCTTGGAAGGAGGCATATTTTTATTCTGTATATATATTTCTTAGAGATTGAAACTGTAAACCTCCGCCAAAACAAGAAAGATTAAGTCATTCGATTGTTCCTCTATCCTTCGATATAAGTAGATTTGATTGCTGTCCTCTCATCTACTCTTGACATGTAAAAGGCATGATGTCTGCATGATTTATTATTTAAAAAAACTTAGCTTTGTTTAACGAGATTCACGTACTGAATCTAATATGGAACAGATTATTGTCCCGAGTCCTGGAGAAAAATCGTGTCCTAACTTCTCTAACATCAAATTCTGCTTACTCTCTAAACCACATACCAATGTTCTAAACATACAATTGCGGTGCATTAATACAATGAACACAACATCAGTTGAAATATTTACGTTGAATGGTAAAAAATGGGGCAATTCTTCTTTTCGGAATGGTGGAAAGAATTTTCCTGTACTAAATTTTGACAGTGACTTCAATACATGTGAGACGATTATCGTCCCTGAATATTTTACTATCTGGGGATACACTCACAGTATTATTACCACATATGCTATCTAAAGAATATCGTATATAATTATATAATACCCGTTGCTTACATTTTACTATACTAGAATTTGTTTTAAAATTCTCTTTATTTCCTCGTTATTAATACATAATAAAACTCAGTATAACATCTCATAATTAATCAAACATATAATTTGTTTTGCAAGTTAATAACTTTAGCCCTAACTTTGTACATCTGAAAACTATCTTCATGATCGAATTGATTTCTGTTGTAGATAATAATACTTTGATGTCCTGTCTGTAAATATCAATTGTTTTGTTTAAAAGAGTTTACAGTCATAAAAAAACGAGTGTGCGTTCTTGCTACGCTTAAAATATTGGACAGTCTTTCCAATTTCTCTTGTCTATTAAAAGAACCTCAAATGCGAATTTAAGATTTGAAAAAAATGTTTCAGTTTAATGAAAAAGGTTATTCAGTTTCATTAATTACAGCGGTGTAAATATGTTTTTAAAAAGTATTACATAGACCTTCTCATTCATAATGGAAACGAAAATAAATGAAGAACAAAGTTATCCTTTAGATACCATGGAACACATCCCAAATATTTTACATAATTATACAACATAAATAATTAAATGAAGACATGATAACTCAACACCAACGTGATTCTCACCTTCTAGATGAGTTGTAGAGTTTCACTTACATCAATTTGCATAATGTTGTATTCTGCAGAACGACTTTTTATTTCAAGTGTGTAAATGTTGCCTTTTGTGCCTTCTATACAAATATGTAAATACGTATCTTTTATAAGGTACAAATAATACATGACGTAGATATCTCTCTTTCTATCACTCTCTCCTTCTCGGTCTCTTCAATCTTCTCATATATATATATATATATATATAAAATATATATATATATTATATATATATAATACATATAATATATTTGCATGTATGTTATATCTATATATATATATATATATATATATATATATATATATATTATATAAAACTTTTGGTGAATTGAAGAAATGGAGCTAACGCAGATTGAACTCGTTTTATTTCATTCTACACGTGTTTCGAAAGGCACAAATTACCAAAATCCGATTGAATAATGGGACCATATTGTGTGTCTTTCTCTTCATGAAGAAAAAAGGAAATCCGTTGGAAAAACAAAAACAGAACAAGGGCAGAGCAAAAACAAATCGAACTGCCTCTGCCTCTGTTCTGTTTTTGTTTTTCCAACGGATTTCCTTTTTTCTTCCTGAAGAGAAAGACACAATATGGTCCCATTATTCAATCGGATTTTGGAATTTGTGCCTTCGAAACACGTGTAGATGAAATAAAACGATTTCTGTTCAATCTGCGTTCAGCTCCATTTCTTCAATTCACCAATAATGTTTTAATTTCAATTATCCGCACCAACGCACGGTTGCAACGCCAGATGGTTGTACCTCCAACCGTGCTGTTCACTGCTGTATTTTTGCTACTAAGGTATCGGTTAAACTTTTGATTAATCTACTACAAGATTATTCATCTTCTCTATTTCACATAATATATATATATATATATATATATATATATATGTATGTATATATATATATATATACATATACATATATATATATTTGTATGTTTATATATAATATATATATATTATATAATATATACAATTTAGGAATGGCCTAAACAGGCCATTCGTCCACCAGAAAGAGCAGCCAGAACTCAAACCGCCAAGTAGTGCAATTCGGAAATAAGGTGAAAATTTAAAAACGTTTACCCTAATTCATCTTTTATACGATGCATCGTTTCGGTGTTTTTAGGGTAAACGTTTTTAATTTTCACCTTATTTCCGAATTGCACTACTTGGCGGTTTGAGTTCTGGCTGCTCTTTCTGGTGGACGAATGGCCTGTTTAGGCCATTCCTAAATTGTTATATTTATATATATTTAGTCTTTGACTATCTTCTCTTTTCCACTAGGCCGCTGGTAGCGATAAATTTTACTGAATTTTTTGCTACCCTAAATTGATTATATATATATATATATATATTATACATACATGCAAATATATATGTATATGTATATATATATATATATATATATATATATATATATATATATATATATATATATATATATACGTGGATAGGCTAAAATGTTCATAGGTTGACTATGAAGGTGTGATGCTAGAGCTGTGAAATCTTGCGTGCATTAAATTCAAATCTTCTTATTTGTTTCTTCCCAGATAGACTGATATCTAACTATTCAAAGAACACTTAAAAGTAACTATCGGCGACTTCCCTTGAAAATGGACAAAGTTTGGCATCATAGTTTTATCAAGGACAGACATGCTGACATAGTTGCTATATCAGGAGATGATGCTCCAGCTGTATCAACAGTACAAAAGTGGGCAGCTGAATTTTGGAGGGAAAGGGAGAGTCATGAAGACCCATGGTCTGGACATCCTGCGACTGCCAGCACCGTGAAAAAACATTGATTGTATTCACTACATGGTGATGGCTGACTGGTAATTGACTATAAATCAAATAGCCAATGTTATTAGCATATTCCGTGAGAGAGCTGAGAACATTCTGCACAATGAATTTGGCATAATGAACGTTTCTGCTCGGTGGGTGACACGTCTGACACCAGTCTGACACTTGTCAAAAGTGGTGGGCACCACGTCTGACACCTGTCAAAAGTGCACCAGGCTGATCACATCACGGGAAGATTTGACATTGTTTGAGGCAGATCCAGCAGGTATCCTTGAACGTTTCCTAATCCAGGATGACTACTGAGATCATCACTTTATGTCAAAGACAAAGAGACAATTCATTCAGTGCTCAAAAAAGACCTAAGTCACTTCATCTGCGAGAAGATAATGACCTGAAATTTTGGAGGATGCAAAAGGCATCGGTGTTATTGACTCTCTTCAAAAGGACCACACCTTCAATAGAGTGTACTCTGCCAATTTATTGAGGCATTTACAAAAAGCTGTCAAGACCATACGACCAGAAAAGCTGCGAAAAAGGTTTTGTTTCATTAGGACAATGCTCCAGCGCACAAGTCCTTGATTTCAATGGCTGTTGAGTGTGATTGTGGCCTTGAACTGATTGGTCACCCTCCCTATTCTACTCAGTGGCCCAATCTATTCCCCAACATGAAAAAGCAATTCACTGGGAACCAATATCGAAGGGATGATTATGTGATATCGGCTGGAATAGAAAAAAGTGTGTGGATTGCAGACCACAGATTAGTTTATTGAAAAATAAATTTGGTTTGGTCACATTCTATAAGAGTGTTTTGATCAGCCTATGAATTTTTCAGACGACCCTCGTAAATATATATAAACTACTATTCAAAACTATAAAGCCACATGTTTTTTTAAAGATATTTTGAACTTTAACTCTGTACTTAAGTGGACTAAGAGGCATAATATATTGTAAATGGGTATTTCATGAATACTTTGAAATGTAAACCTTCTATCTTTATTCTCACATTACAATAGCTGATTTCCCAATTTTTCCTAACATATAACCACGTCAAAACTATAAAGCCACTAATACGTATTCATTTCTTTCCAGATTGTTTCGGAAAATATTGGACTCACTCATATTCACCGTGATCCTGATAGATTACATTTTCAGTATGCCTAAAGCAACAAAGTTTTCCAAAATTGAACAAGTGAAGATTCCTGCACTGAAAGTGGAAGGAATGAGTAACCGGAAGATTGCCAAAAAGATTCGGCGAAGGAGAACGCCAGTGGACAATTTTGTGAAAGATCCCGACAGCTACAGCAGGGTCCATGCTGGTGGACGTCCCAAGCCTACACCAGAAAGAGATGAACGGGCTGTGAAGATATCACGCTGCTCTTCTCTTTCCAAAATCAAGTAGGAGTTCGATATCCACCGTAAGAAGAGTGATTTTTAACCATGATTTCCACCTGAAGAAGCAGATAGGACGTCCGTTACTGTCCCCTTCCCACAAAGCTGCTAGATTAGAGTTTGCGCAGTAGCATCAGACGTGGGATGGTAAATGGACCTAGGTTCCGTTCTCTGATGAGAAAAAATAGTATTTGGCTGGCCCTGATGTTTATATACATTACTGAGCAGATAACTGCATGCAAAATTCTACATTTTCCAAACGGCAGAACAGTGGAGAATGTCTTATGGTGTGGGAAGCAATATCTGCCAATGGAAGGCTACCACTTGTCATCATGGATGGCCATTTCAATGCTGTACGGTACATTGGCACGCTGGATGGGGCTCACATTGACGAAGAAGGAAGAAGGCTCTATGGCGAGAACTTCATATTTCAGCAGAACAGTGCTCCCATTCCTAAAGTAAAGGTAATTTTGGATTTCCTCCATGCAATTGGAGTTGAAGTCATGTCCTGGCTAGCAAGAAGTCCTTAAATTAATCCCATAGAGAATGCCTGGGGATATCTCACAAATGATGTACAGCGAAGGCAAACAATATTCATCAATGTTGATGAACTCGAAACAGCAATAAAGAAGACCTTGGAAGAGCGTCCACGTGATCGACTGCAGAATTTGATTGGAAGCATGAAATCACGTGCCTTTGAAGTAATTCAGACACGTGATGGCCAAATACACTATTGTTGATGTATTGCATGAGAATATGATTGAAATAGATCATGCTTTCCCTGTCTTCATACAGTTTGTGTGTGTATGTGTGTATGTGTGTGTGTGTGTGCGTGTGCGTGTGCGCGTGTGTGTGTTTGTATGTGTGTGTGTGTTTGTGTGTGTGTGTGTGTGCGTGTGCGTGTGCGTGTGTGTTTGTGTTTGGCGATGCAAAGAAAAAAAATAGAACTCGAAATATTGGAAGAGTCGAATGTGGTTGGTATATTACAGACAAGAAAGTAAATTTCGAACGGAGTAAAGCTGTCAGAACAGTAGAGAAAAATTGGGTGTTTACCCTTAGAAGACGAAAAAGTTACCAGCAAATCTACAGACATCACTAAAGTGACTGAGAGTACAAAGTGGTATTGGCATTGCTAGAAATAAGAGTCAAAATGATTCATTAGCCATAATAGCACTATCTTGATAAGTTGACAAGGGAGGCAAAGCTCCCTGCGATCACAGATGTAACCATATCACAACTGATTTCTAATTTTGACGCAGTGCATCTTAATTCTTACCAGTGGCTCTTATTGCACCAAGAGAGAAGATCAACTCAACTTGTCAACTTACAATTAAAACCATTGAAAACATGTGCTGATTTCAAAAACAGTAGAAATGAAAACTATGAATAATATGGGTGGCTTATTAGCAATTTAACAACCTGATGGCAAATTTATGTGTGTGTGTAAAAATTTGCCTTTAGGTTTTTAAATTGTTAATAAGCCACCCATATTATTTATATATATATACTATTCAGCAGACCGTTGTAAAACTATTTGGAGTGTAAATGTGGTAGTGAATAGGTGGGAGGTTTTACAATAAGTTTCACATCCAAATATATGAAGTTTACAAATTTTATGTACATTTGATTGACTCTTAGCATTTCACGGAGTAATTGCCTGTATCTATGTATAGATAGACAAACAGATGGATAGATAGATAGATAGATAGATAGATAGATAGATAGATAGATAGATAGATAGATAGATAGATAAATAGATAGATAGATACATACATACATACATACATACATACATACATACATACATACATACATACGTACGTATGTACATACATACATACATACACACATACATACATACAGACAGACAGGCAGAGAAATGAAAGAGAGAGTGCAGTTACACCTATTAGCCATGCATAATGTCAGAATAAATTTAACGATTTCCTAAAATTTTATATCGCTCTCAAGGTTTGATTGTATTAAATTAGACAATTTTCTCTTTCTCTGTCTTCCTCTCTGTCTGCACACAGACACACACACACACACTCTCCCCCCCTCTCTTTGTATATGCTTTACTTTGTATATGCTTTACCTCAATTATTTTCGACAGAGTTGTACGGTTCCCGAAATATCAACCCACAGAAAATGACCAATATTACCTTTTCACTATAATAGATTTCGTCGGAAGCATACTTTTGCATAAAGTTCATATACAATGATTTTTAATTCTTCTGTGGCAGATTAAAGGTAGTTTATCATATCCTTTCAAACAGAAAGCTCGTTACTGTTTTGAACTTTAACTTATTAATAAATCCCCCCATAAAAGAAAGCCTTTTGAGCGATTCAGAAAATTTCAGATTTAAGTCAATAAATGATTAGTTCTTTGTGTAAGAGAAAAACAGATCCCTGTATTTAATAGGTTCTTAGTCCCTCACCTCAGCAAAAAGATATAACCTTGATCTTCGATAGGCTAATAAATATTCTGAAATACGAGATATTATAATGCCTTAAACTGAAACACTTAAGAAGCAAATCGAAGCCGGAATACATTTTCTGCTAAACACCTTTGAAAATTCTGAGAAAACAGTGAGAAGATAGTGCTAAGACACATTTTAGAAAAGACAACTTTTCAAAATTTTTGAAATGTTTTCATAGATATGATACGGAAAAATAATTGCAGAAGCAGAAAATACCAATCTTAATTTTTGATGTATAATTATCATCAGTTTGGGAATGACCATGAAACTTAATTTTGCAGTCGAAGTGTTAATATTATTAAAAAATGCCATGCATTCAAACTACGAAAGATACCATTTAAGAAACGGCGTGAATGAAGGTGTAAAGAAACCAATAATAAAGTTCAATCATATCTTTGAAATAATCACGAGTGTATCAACAATGAGACCCTCTACAATGGTTACGCTTAAAATATCCCTTTTTCCTCTCAATTAAAATCCCTTGTTAGCCCCTCTACATACATTTAAGTTATAAAGAACTTAACAGTTTTATCGCATAATTTGTCAAGCAGTCGTAATGCTTACTCAATTCAAAAATGCGGTGTGAATTTGTTTCCAACTTAAGATGTGAATTTGTTTCCAACTTAAGCATTAAGATGTCAACACTTGCCCAGTTAAAAAAATATATATTTAGCACTTGGCGCAATGAATCTCCTAAAAAACAGCAAGACATAAGTACAGCAGCAACAGAAAAAAAATGCGCCCAGTATCGGTGGGCAATCGAATATTGCTTTTAGCCATCCGACTGAATTCGTTATTAGCGGCAGAAGCTCAAAGAAGCAGAAATAATAAATAACGTCAACACCAGTGCTGGCTGTTTTTAGTTGTCTGCTGATATATTTCTGTCATTTTAATGCTTTAACAAGTGTTTTTTCAAGGTAAATACCGTAGTTTAGCAGGCTTTCCACGATACCACAGGGTGTTCGGGCTAAATTTGACAGTTTACATAAAAGTAAAAGAAGACAAGATATCTCATCCAAAATTAAAAGTATTTTTAAAAATCAAAATATTAACTAAATTATAGCTGTGAGATAACAGTTTATTCAAAATAGCTACTCCCAGCTTCCTCCACAACCGCAAGACGACTCCGGAATCTGCTGCATGAGTTCCTAACTCTATCTCTGAGAAGAACACGTCCTTGACCTTGGCCATCAGCTCGTCCTTGGTGCTGCAAGCAGAGTGGTTGGTATTATCCTTAACCTCGCTTCTTACATGTTAATCCACAGAGTTACTATCAGAAAAATTAGGAGGCTAGAAATTGGGCTGGTGAAATCGTAGAAATTTTCCAACAACCACTTCTAACTCTTTCGGGAGGCCTTCTAGCAGCAAAGGACCAAGATTCGACCACAGTTTCCAGCAACTACAAAAACCGTCTGAATTGAGTCCAAAGCCCTGTTCAGACATTGCGCGGTATGACACCCCCCTCCCAACTGGAGACACCAAAAATCACAGTTTCGGAGAACTTCGTTTACAGGATGTCTGTGTTACGTCTTTCAGCCTTATTGAACAGCAGTCATGATGTTAGTATTTGACGTCAGTATTTTGATACTCGGTGCGAAGGTTACTTATACGTGTTTGCTTGACTTCAAGGAAAATGTGCAAAAATCCTCTCAAATGTGCAATGGACAATGCTGTTTCCGTTATAATTGGAATTTTCACTTTCTTTAATATAACTCGAATATAATTGCTTATCATTGCATTCTTTTTTTTAACGTTAACATTGCAGTTTCAGTTTAGGTAAACATTCAACTGCACACAACCGAGGTTTAATTACTTATGTGTGTGTAAATGTGTGTGCGTATGCGTGTTTGTAGTGGGGCAAACATATACAACTATATAGCAATTTTATCTTACTATGTAACAATCTCTTTCGCCCCTTCCCTCTCTCCCTTCTTTCTTCCCCTCTCTCCCTTCTTTCTTCCCCTCTCTCTTTCTCTCTCTCTTGCTCTCTCTCTCTCTCTCCCTCTCTCTCTCTGTCTTTGCTTCCTCCTATGTCTGTTTGTGAGTCTGTCTTTGTGTGTAAACCGTAATACATATTTCCCAGGAGCTAAATCCGATATTTTTGTAAACAATGAGCTATCCTTTTTGCTTATTCGAAAATACAGAGTAAATTAAATAATATAACCATAATTAATTCATACACGACGTGTTATCTGCAAAGTGCTATCTACTTTATCCCATGGTATCCTTTATTAGGTTCTGGAAGAAAATTGTTAATTTGCAGATTGAATTGAGTTTTTGGTAACACTCTTAGTTGAAGTAGATCCAACCAGAAACAAGTAATTATGCATAAACAACATCGCAATTCCTGCTGGAAACTACGAGTATGCAACAAATTAACAATTGAGTTTGCAGTCATGGTGTATTTCATCAAGCGAAATACATAAAAAGAAAAAAACTGCATAATAATAAATATTGGTACAAATTATACGAACGTAATATATTGCAGAGCAACATGTATAACAAAGATATCGGCGCGGAGAGGTTGTGCTTAACTTAGAAACAGCACTATATTCTTGGAAAGGGTTTTGAATCATATCTTGGATTGATAAATTACTGATCTAAATATTGTTATTTATATATTTATCTTTATTTATTCCCTGCTTTATCTCACTTTTTATATACATACACACATATATAATGTATATACGTAAGCATGTATAAATGTCTGTGTGTGTGTGTATGTATGTATATATATACATATCCATGTCTATATGTCTCGCACCTCTGTGCACTCCCCCACAACACAGTATTCACTCCAAAAAGCATACACAATGCACACGCGAACAACACAAAAATGCATAAAACTTTCGCACATAAACATACACAATATACATGCATACTATAGTGTGACACACACACACACATACACACACACTTCAGACATTAACACATACACACGCATACACACGTGCGCACACCACTCGAACAAGCACACACCAACTGCTACACACAAGCGTTTGCACACTTACACACACACGATAGCTTCACACACATATACATACATCCAAACGCACAAATACACATGCACACACACTCCACATCATTCTACATACATCACTCCATACAACGCACGTACTAGGTTACCTATACTTTTACACACACGCCCTCATATGCATACACACTCCCCCATATGCACAGAGATGTCTCCTTATGCACACACAGGTCGAAGCGCTTTCACACACATATACGCTGACACGGACACGCACATCACTCCGTAAAATGCAGGCACTTATTTGCTTATATACATACACACATGCTCAAACACACACACGAAGACCCACCTAATTTTAGACATACCCACACATATATCCACGCGCGCTCGTCCCCATTCACACATACACACTTACATACACAATCCTCATATACACACACGCGTTTACGCACCCTAGTTCAGCCGTGTCAGCGTTATCTCCCTCTTACTTAGCCTCTTTCTTCCGGTCGCTTTATAATCTAGAAACGCTATTTCCTACTAATTTTTTCTCTCTCCTTTATTTTTTCTCTTTTACGCTCGCTGTCCATTTTTTACCTCTCAATTTTTTCCTGTCAAATATCCCAGACTCGAAGCGTCAAAGACTTTTCCATCCTTCCCGAACGTCAAACCAATACCCCTGCTTGTTGTTCCCTAACCAGTGATCGTGTTTCTTTTCCGTAAATTTGAACTATATATATATATATATATAAAGATAGATAGCTAGCTAGCTAGCTAGCTAGATAGATAAATAGATAGATAGATAGATAGATAGATAGATAGATAGATAGATAGATAGATAGATAGATAGAAAGACAGAAAGACAGACAGACAGACAGACAGACAGACAGACAGACAGACAGACAGACAGACAGACAGGCTGACTGACAGACAGACAGACAGATTAATTGATTGATTGATTCTAGTTAAACAAAATTCGGGCAAAACTCCTCGTCGAATGCAGTAGAAAGCTCGTCCACAGTTATTGGCTACCTGATGTCATCATATATTAGAAATCTTCCTGGTACTGGACATAACATTAGGATAGATTTCTCTCTCTAACTCTAAATATATATATGTGCATGCGCGTGTGTGTGTGTGTGTTTGTGCATGTGTGTGTGTACACATACACACACATACATATATGCGAGTTACATGCCAGAAGCTTTTAGGCATTTTCAGGAGAGATATTTATGATTTTAAAAAAAGAGTAAAACTTTATCTCATTCGAGGTAGGATCGTCTAACTTCAGTACAATTGTAGTATTCCAGCCACGTCCTGATGACTCCGCGGAGGTGTCCTCAATCCTTGTTAAATACTCCTTCAGCCTGGAGAATAATCAAAAGTCATAGGAAGCAATGTCCATGGTGTAGGAGTGGATTTTGATGTCACTCATTCATAAGTTGTTGGTTACCACGATGAAATTGTAGACTAGCACAATGTCCTGGTGTAGGTACCCTAGCCTTCTGCGGCGAAATTTCTTGCTAAATTCCACCAAACGTCCACAAATTACACTTTGTTGACCGTCTGACCAGAATGAAACCAGTACATGTAGTTGATTTCCTTGCTGTCGAAAAAGGGAACCATCGTGAGCTTTCCGCTGGGCTTACTTTGCCTGGCCTCATGTGCCAGCAAAAAGCAGAATGCTTGGTTCATACAACGCAATCCATAATCAGTTTGGAGTATTTGATAATTTTGTGTATCGGTTTTACTCAGTTTAACACAAAACTTTATTGTATACCGAGCAAACAAAATGTCTTTACATTTCGACTGCATTGTGCATACTAGTTAGCTGTGGCAAGCAGTGTTTGATCGTCTCCTTTAATCTGGAACCACAAAGTTGGCTCTTTCAATCTGAAACCACAAAAGTTAGCAGGTAGTCTAATAAGCATATACACCTAATTAGATATTTAGTTAGAAATTTATGATATTACTATAGTAATGATATCCAAAATTTACAATAAACTAGGACGGTTACAATTGCCTCAGCAACGCACATCATATAAGTGGCAAGTGCCCAATGTGTCGAATCATGGTGTGAATGAGGCTAGAACGAACGGTGAAGGTCCTTTACCCGGCAGTTGCTCTGTGGATGAGTAGCACAGGTCCAGATGTCACCCACAGACTGTCTATACACAAAATCAAGGCAGAGAAAAATGTGCGACAAGGAGGCAAACCGAACTGTAAATGCGAAATGGCTCAGAAGTGAACTCAGTTATCTGTCTTCATACTTTACATGTTGATCCCAGATTTCCCCACTCCAAAAAAGTCTGTTTCGTCTCTATCAGGTACCACTGTTAGGAGTAATTTGCCAATCTAATTCCTTAAACAGTTTTCTCTGATTAGCTTCAAATAATATTTTGGCCTGAATGGTTTTGTTTTATTGTCATAGCTTTCCAATTTTGCCTTGATTGCTACTGCGTTTTCTTTCAGTTCTTCCGATATCAGGTCATATCCTTTATATGTTATTCTATATGTTCTTTCCAGCTTTATCCTTATGCTTTCGTTTTGCAATCACCCTCTTTTCCGTCTATCAACTCGTCCCAAATGTCTTGTTTCTCACAAATTCGTCTACGCCAATATGATTCTTTGCATACTGCTTGTTCTAATCTTTAGCATACAACCCTCTCTCATTGATAATCTTGTGGGTTTCAGTTATATTTCCCGCCTGATATAGTCCAAGAACAGAATCTATTTTCTCGGTTTCTGTTGTTAGATTAAATATCTCAGATTCGGAAGTGTTTGCTCCTGGTTTTCATTAATATATATCGAAACATCATCCTTTCTATGTCATGTTAATCATCATCATTCTTGTAATATACCTCTTCTCATTACTTGTCATTGCTGACAACGCAAACTTTGCTTTAAAATCTTCATCGCCACCATTCATTTCTCTGTCCTCAATAGGCACGCTATCAGCTGGTGAAATATTAAGACTTTTCTATTTTCCTTTTTTATTTCTTGAATTCAATTTCTTTGTCTGTTAACCACCCATTTGTTCCTATTGCTCTTGCCTGGTCGGCTAACGGTTACTCACTCATCTCAAAGCTTCCTATTTTACTTCAATTTGATATACGTTTCCAGAATCCTCTTCTACTGCGTTCACTTCTGTAATTGATAATAGTGCGTTTTGCCTCCTTTTGCTATCTTTTTCTCTGCCTCTGATTTTGAGCATAAGCAGCATTTGGGTGACGACCAGACCTGTGCTGCTCGGAAGCACGGCACCTGCTGGGCGAAAGGCTTTCACCGCTGATTCCATCTTCATTTACACCGTGATTCGATACACTTGCATTGGACATTTTCACTCTATACTGAGGTTTGCAGTATTTTTATGCAGACACCATCTCTAGAAAGATTGCCAACCCAGAATGAAGAGCTCTTACTACCCATAAGTTGGGACAATTCACATTTTCATTTCTGAGTGTTGGGGACCATGGGAACAGCTATATAATGTCCATGGTTTGCATTGAGAAACAGATAACCTCGGTGTATTCCATATCTTAATCCGACTATTACTCGGAAGTTGGCTACCGACTTGCAGTTCATTGTCCTTCACAAGAGTGAAGCTGTTGACATCTACCAACTCGTCATCAAGATGACTAAAGAGTACTATATGCTCCAGTTTTTAAATTAGAGTGTTCCTTCTCCTAGACAGACTGCCAACCAAGGCGAACCAGGTCTGCCTACACGTTTTTGGATGGCCATCAACTCTCCTGCATTCCGCTGCCCTTTGCTGGATTTAGTTTTTCTTCCTGCAGGTCATCCAAAAAGTATTTCACACTCCTCACCAAGCAAGCATAGTAGGGTTCCCTAATTAGCCGCCAATGTACGATCATGTAACGTTCGCATTGCATCACGTGCCAAAATTATTACTATTTATTGTCTTTGCACAGCTTCCAACGCTGGAGATGTACTACGGTGTCAGCTGTTCACTACCAGTGAACTAAGGTAACACCCCTTATTTTTCGAGCACCATCCAGAGTATTCGAGCAGTTCCTAGCATGGCTGTTTTCTAAAAGTGCTCCACCTTTATTGCAGCCCCTATTTATTCCATGTACTTCTCAAGATTTTTACTCACTGTTCCCAGGTCTACAGTAATTATTGGTACTACTACCATATTTTTCAGCGACCACAACTGCTTAAACTCCCAACCTAACCTGTCATATCTATCAACTTATTTTCTTCTTTATCGCATACTTTGTTGCCACCTAGGCATGCTATATCTATGATCCAACATAGTTTGCTTTCTTTCTCAATTAAGACTATGTCTGACGACTACGTCTGGCTTCCTATTCTCTATCTCATAGCCGCACTGAATCATAAAATCCCATAGGATCTTTGCATTATCATTTTCGATGATGCCTTCGGGTTTATGATCGTGCCACTTTTTTGCTCTGTCAAGTCCATACTTGTTGCAAAGTGTTCAATGGACAATCCTGGCTATATTGTCGTGACAACTCTTATATTCTTTCTGGGCTAGTGGCGTACATTGACTGCTAATATGCTAATATGACAACTACCTTGTCTTTCTGTCAAAGCTGTTTCGTTCGTCTACTGTCCATGCGATTACTCCCGCTCCATATCTAAGTCCAGGTGTTGATAGCTTCAATCTTATTCCGTCCGTTTAATTTTGACTTAAGGATCAGTCTCAGTCTGCGCAAGTACTCCACCTTAAAATTTTCTATCAATTTTCTTATTTCTCTGATAATCCAGTTCAGCACATTGAAGCTATAAGTAACAACTGGAGCTACTAAGGAATTAAAGCTAAACCAGAAATCAGACAAAAAGAATTACGTAATTTTCCGCTGAGCAGGCACCTAGAATTATGCAGAAACAGCAGATTCAAGATCTTTCGTTTCTACAGATGCCATAGGGATGATATAAAGTACCGGAAGGCAATGGAACTACATTTTTTAAAAAACTCTTACTTAAAATAAACGTGTAAAATATATTTATAAACACGGGAAATCACTATTTAAAAAATTAGTTTCTCATGTGAACCAAACTAGATTACCACTGAATATCATTATTAATAATGTTCTAATTATTGTTCTTAAGATAACTGGAAAAATTCACTCAAGTAATCAGCACACAACACACTCTCTCACACACATACCCTTAAACACACACAGATTCACACGCTCATTCAAAACCTTTCTAAACAATTTGATAGATTTTACTTTTTACAGATGACAACTGAAAAGAACTACATTTACACAATGCTAAATGAAATTTATGGAAATTAATAAATTTGACCATTTTGACATGTCATCAATTTCAACCGTACCAGAAAAACAACCCTTTATTTTTTTATTTTTCCTTTTCTCTCTCAAAGCAAGCATCCCAAATTTCGTCACATACACACATACTTACACATACATACATACATGTACATATACGCACATGTATACACACACATATATATATATACACACATAGAGATTCGAAATGACGAAGAACATCTCAACCCCTTCCAAATCGACCTCTTCCCAAAACACAAGAAAGCAAATCCAACTAACATATAAACAAAAGTTTTGAATTTTCTATAAAAATATTCATGATGAATCCCTCAAAGGGACAAACGCGCTCAATAAATTGTTTTTATCTAAATCCCGACTGCCTCATTTTTTTTCAAATTTCCACATAACTTCAAATGTTTGTATGTATGTATATATGTATGTATGTATGTATGTATGTATGTATGTATGTATATATGCATGTATGTATGTATGTATGTATGTATGTATGTATGTATGTATGTATGTAGGTGAGTAGGTAGGTACGTACGTACGTACGTAGGTACGTAGGTAGGCAGGCAGGTATCTATGTATAATAGTACACGATTGGAAAGTGGAGATAACTTCAGGTTGGCAACAATTCCCCGGAAATCGTACGCCATTAAGAGATAAACAATGTTTTTATGGAGTTATTAAGACAGCTGTATTCATGTGATTCAACCACAATAAGCGTCCGTGGCACAGCAATTTTGGTATTTTTCTCTTGCACCACATAATTCTTAGGCATAACTAAAAAGAGAAGAAAGAGACATACATAGATTACAAGCCATGAGAAGTGTCACAACTTACTTCCCACTTTCTGTTTTGTTTAACCCGTTTCCTTTTATAAATATACATAAATATTACATTTGTCAACTTAAGGTGCATGATCCATAACACATTTTATAAAGAATATATGATTCCGTAATTCAAATATCCCAGCAATAGTTTTCACATTGATATATTCATTGATAAGCTCCACATGTTTCAAAGAAAAATCCCTATAAAAATTTGTCCAACCAAAAAATGTCTAAAGAAATGCTTTTAAGAAATCAATAGATATTCGCAAATTATTTTAAAATCTATCTTTCCTTGAAGCGTCACCTGCCTACCTATATAACTGAAAATTGCCCCACTCAATTGTTTTCAGTATCACACAATCGCAACCTATTGATGAGTATATAAGGAGTTTCAATTCCCTCAACAACTGTCATTGTAAGACCAAAAATGTCAAACTCAGATAAGCGACTCTTTCAGACATAGCTATAATAAATAACATTGTATTAACTTTTTTAGTTTTCATTTTGTTTCCTTTCATGCTAGAGGGAAAACAGAAAATGTTAGTACCACTGAAGGTGTATGGAAAATCATTGCATATATACTAAAACTATGGACACTATGGCGCAAAGAATTAAGGAAAAGAAAATCCTATATGTGTGCGTGCATTTACATATAAATGAACGCACTGAGGAGGTTAAATAATTTAGCAAATGGTTACTATACACATTAAAACACATATTCACCGAAAATTAAGCCACGAACACCATACCTATGGCTGTTACATATTTATTTATGAAAGACATGAAATAAAGCAAAACAAATAAAAAGAAATAATTTGGTTATTCAGCTATTGTGTCAATATCATTCTAATATCCTTCTCAAAACTTCATAACCTCACGTATAAATGACGACTCGGATAATCACGATGACCTTAATTTCAATATCTGCATCATTAAATACAGTTCAATTCAATAAGACAGTTATATCACAAATCAAATAAGACGCCGTACCAAGTAAACGATATATTCAAAATTAACAGTGAATCATAAGTGCGCATGGAAACGGTAACAAAAAATGTGATAGAGGTTTAAACGCAACTATGCAATTAATCTCATTCACCTCAAATGTCATTCACCATAAAATACTCCGAACTCATAAAAAGTCTGAGTTCCATTAATAACAAAGTCGTCCTTTTTTATTAAAATGTTTCTTTTTCCATGCATTCATTACATACATGCATACATAATTGATAGATTTGCCACCAGCGGCAAAATATTTCAGGACACAACAACTGGATTATATATTACAAGTAGTTATATCTCTCGAATATTAAGATGTAGATAAGAATCTTTCCAAAAACGGTTGGTCATATATAATCGAAGAAAAATGCAATTAGTGGGTGTTGTTTGTCTATAATTCACTTTTCCTCTCTTTTCCAAAAGCAAAACGAGTAAACACAGCTTGCCTTCTCAATGTATACAGATTTTCAAATTAGATTTTCTAGTTGATTTTTCTGTCATGTTACATTTCTATGTTGAGGTGTGTACGAATGATTTTTGTATTGGACGTTGTTTTCTAGGTATGTTTTAGAAACAATTCCATCTTTGTTTGACAACCTGGCACACAAATAAGTTTTTGAAGTCACAACTACCTAATGCATCCAAATACTTGAGCTAGAAATTTTAACAATTTATAAAGAAGAGTTTTTCGCCTTAGAGATTATGTCCTGTTTTATGTTAGTGTTGATACTTCTCAAGGCGTTAGACGGTGATCTGAAGTTTTCAAGAATCTTTAAAATAGTGTAACATGGCAGTGTTACAAAATCCACTATAACGAATAGGTAATAATAAGCGGGGAACAACATGACTGGAGACATTTTCCTTGCATCATTCATGAAGAAAATGTTATAATCAAATTGCATCATTATAGCACTATTCGATCCGTCTCTAAAATTCTTCAGGATCATCTTGGAGAGGAGCATCTATGATATTAATACATTGATGTTCTGGATTTAGTAAAAACTTGCAACTGACTGCCTTCCGTTCTCGTATTTTTTTTCTGGATAACGAAGCATTTTACTTAGCCCTCGCAGTTCGTGTTTAAGGTTAATTAACTTGCAGGTTTCGTGACACTTGTCGCCGGTTACATTGACTTTAGATAGCTTGTCATAAAGTCACAGTCCATAGTTAGTCAGTTTATTACTCACTTCACACCTAATGATAGTGCCTAATTGTCCAATAAGTTTTATGTGTCTCTCGATATTTATCAGGAGATAGATCATCTATTTTCATTGTTATTTGCTCATTACGACTGACTTTCATTACTCTCATTTATTACCGAATGTTAATTGTAGAAGAGTAAAGAACATAGTTCAATGCCCCAAAATTAACATTTTCGAGCTCTGCTAGTTGTTCCTAAGGTTCTGCGTGGTCTATCGTCGATAACATGGAGTGAGTATGTTTCCTTTCAATTCCAGTTGTAATTGTTCATTCCTGTTACTGTTTAGTAATGCGGATGGTAAAATTTTCTTTGAATTTTGATGGTTTCTTTGCTTTCAGCTTCTTATATTCCCCTCTCATTACCACTGTGTGTTCCTAACTAGTTGCCGCTCATGCTTGTAATGATGACATATACTTTTAATGTTTTCACACGAGAAGCGGTTCACGTTTACATTCATTTTTCAGAAGTATTCACCGATCTTGTTGGGTCCTCTTAATGTGCGATTTTCATGATTTGTAGAGATAAGAGCAATGTGTTTTTATTGACGAAGGTTGCTTATTGACATAGATGTTTGGCTCTGAAATGCAAGTAACTGGGATATTTTAGATCCTAGTTAATCTTCGTTCTGTCATTTAGCCAATCGCGGTAACTTCTCTAGCGTCTTTTGCCCCAGTCTAGAATTGAGAGAGATTTCGTTTCCGTTAAAACGTTCACTGAGATTTTTCTTCATAGTTCCGAGAACTGCGACTGCTTGCTTCAGTCTCCTATTCAACCATCGTTTGTAGTAGTAACGGCACGTGTTGAGTGTCATTTAACTTTCACTACTTCATTACTGGCAGTAATATTTAACCGAAGAAGATAATTAGTTATTACCAGGCTAGTATGAGTGGCGTAAATTGTAGGGGATTGTATTAATTACAAAATAGAAGTCTACCTGAACAGATGGGACTGAATTTGACATTATACGTAAAGTATGTATGCACCTATGCATGTATGTATACATCGTTACATAGATGCATGGATGAATCTATATATGCATTTTCACTAACTTTCTAATAAAGTTATTTTGATTTGGTGATATATAAATTATGATATATAAATTGACAACTTCATTAATTTGCCCTTTCCCAATAGGTTTAATATGCTCATCATCTGTGATGTGAATAACTGATTAACATTTTGTGGTTAAGCGAGTAGCAGCCTTTATTTCAAGAATTGCAGGCAAGCCGAAAAGTTACTGCACGGTAACTTGTGCTTATTACGTGCCTTCATTTTGTAGTTTATTTGATGTCCAGTATTTTTGAATCATAGCATTCACGAGCTGTTCAATGGTCATGCATTTCCAGGGACAAAATATCTAGCTTAGAGTATATTTTACTGCATAGATTAAAGTATGTCTATCTTTTACACAGCAACTGGCGTGTCCACAGACATACTATTAATACCCTTCTAATACACAGAAAGGTATAAATATGCAGTTTAGCATGTTTACATTATATTTTAATAAAACAAGTGTCACTGGCGAAAATTGTAGTGGATTGTATCTAGTTGAATATACTTTAAGACATTCTATCTTCCCTGAAATATGTGCTCTTTGTCCCATATGTATGCGTGTGTCTGTGTCTGTGTAGTGTGGGTGTGTGCGTGCGTAGTGTGTATATATATGTGTGTATGTATATATGTATGTATATATATATATATATATATATATATCAGAGGACTGTTCAATAAGTATTACAATTATTAATATACCTTACACCGATGATTCAACTCAGTCCATTGCGTTGTGGCATAAAATGTAATAATTGTATGCACACACACACACACATTAACATACACATATTACATACACATGCACATACATATATTCATACACCTAGACCCATACATGTGCGTGTGCGTGTGTGTGTGTGTGTGTTTTTGTGTGTGCATGTGTTTTTGTGTGTTTGTATGTGCATTGTGTATCAGAGGATATAACAATAGCTAATAGAATCTAGAAATAATTTGATATTGATCTAATTGCTTTCATTTCGTTTTCATTGGTTTGTAAGTCATACACGTATTTTCGCCATTTATATCTTCTCATTTCCATGTATATGTCTGATGATCATAATCATTTATCAACTTTTGAAATCCACCTCTTCATCTCCTAACTTCTAGTAATTTCAATAGCTGAGTCTGTTCCATACCGACTCGTCTTACTGCGACGTTTTTAAATCCCACTATATGAGATAAATCTTCGTTTGGAAATACGTGAATTGCACTAAGAATATATGTGAATTTGGCATGATTTTTATCATGAAAAACTCTATTTTCAGATGTATTATAGAGCTTGTAATGTTTTAGTCTTTTCTATATTGTTATCCTTTTTATTTCTATGATCGGTGTTTCATACTTCGCAATAATTCCTTCAAATGTTACATACCTAAACACAACTTCGAATAAAAGGCAACGATAAGATCAGTTTGGCATAGATGGATGTTGAATAGCAGCGTCTTAAGTCACAACCATTTGCTAATGAACTTTCATCTTCCTTCAGATGATTACTATCACAATAAATTATTTGTATTAGTTTCCAGTTTCATTCCATTCGAAAGCATGTAAAGATACCGATCTTGATTCCGCAGCGTCGGTCTTTCATTTTGCTGAGTGATACTGTCAGTTTTTCATTCTCCTATTTCAGATTCGTACACATTTCCCTCATCATGAGTTCAAGTATATGATTTTACTTTCTGTTCGACTTTAATTCGTTAGTTGCAAGAGTCATTCACGTCTACCCATATCTTTTTTTTATCTAAATCGCTTATATATCTCTTCAGATTATACTGTCGATGCTATTATGTCCTACGTAAATGCTTGTGCTTATAATGCTGCTCCAACTATTGATCGTATTAATTGCAATAATGTTAATGGTGATGATTGTCTTAATAATGATCATCATTATGAAGATAATCATCATGGCAACTGAAGTGATGCTGTAAGTAGTGGCCAGCCCCTACTTTTGCTAGCGATGAGTCTGCTAATGATGATTATTATAAGAAAGCATATAAACAAGGGATTACACTGAAGGAAATCGTGATTCCTATTGAATCTATCGAAAATTGCGAAATCGTTGGAGAACGAATGATCAAATAATAAGTTCTCAATTTGTGGTGTCAGAAAAAGAAAATAAGACAGGGGAAATAGTTCAAATAAGGAGAAAATCATGAACTATTATTCTACTGTGAAATATCAGTATTTAGTACACATGAATTATACCCTGGTTATGAATTTCTTTAATTTAATTTAAAACTTTCGATTATTAATTTCACATTGCTTTAACACACTATCGCACTGACTATCAGATGTCTTTATACACTACTGATTACAACGCAGTCCTATTTTTTCCTTGATTGTGCACATCTTTTCCATTTGGGTCCGAATTCTTTCACTATGTAAATATTGTGTTAACTAGTATTTGCATGTTATTCATACATATATCTATATATATAAAACTCTAGTTGTGTGAGTGTCTATCCCCTTCGATTTAGATTCCTAACTCCTCCCACATTTTGCGGTGCAGTTTAACCAAATTCGGGTATCTTATAGTCGTGATTCATATCGAGCCCGTCTGACTATTAGCGCGCGTCAACGATGAGTCTACGATTTTAAAAATAATTTAACATCATTTTTTATTCCATTTTAATGCATAAAATGCATCGTGTGTCGATGGCGGCGGAGTTGGCGTCCACGCTCACAGCTGCACCTGTTTGCTTCTCCCTCGTGAAGCTGTGGGGAAGGGAGTGTAAAGAAATCAACGTCGTAATGCGTTGTGAAGGAAACCAGCGTTCTTTTAGAACAACGACTTCATGGCTTGAAGACACCAAAACAAAAATGGCTAAGAAAGCCCGAATTTATAAGGGAAGTAACTCTCTAAAAATGCTTATATAGTTATTTCCCTTACAAACCCGAGCAACGCCGGGCGATACTGCTAGTTATATATAAAGATGTATAGACATGTATGCATGTGTGTGTGTGTGTGTGGCACGAAATTTCTGACAAAATCATTGCAACGGTGACAGGAGGGACATTATATGTAACAGTATAACTATGAGATGATTTGTTTTGATGCACCACACAATATATCTGGAAGAAGCAGCAGTGCCGCTTATCTAAATGAGCACAAATCCCAAGAAGAATAATGTTGAACAATGTAAGATTCCGTTTTTCTTAATGTTATCCGAAATATTTAGGGCGGGAAAAGTATTCAGACATGTACTTTCTTGTTGTAAGCATACATCTGGCGTGTGTACACAAACAACCTTTATAGTAGAGAAGTATCTAACTAATTATTAGATCTGACGTCCAGAAATTCTCTCAGTTTCCTGAAATGTCTTGAACGAGAAATACTCTGTATCTTTCACTAAAGAATGCTAAGAAATCGGTTATCAAATTTCATAGATATTAATACACGAAACTAGCATTATAATTAACATATCGCCAGGAAATGACAGACTCATTAGAACGTTGGTCTATTAAATTCCTATTGCTTTAACTCTCTATCGTATTTCTTGCGATTTTTCAATTTCAAAATCCTGCCGTAGTCAACCCATCACTATTTCGTGGTCAACTTTTAAAGATATTAGTCAAGCACTGGGGATGATGGTGAGGAGTAAACCCTCCACACAGAGTTTGTATCCTAGTGCCTTACTCAGAAACCCTTATGGCAAACAGGATTAAATTTAGCCATATGTGTAGGCAACTGGTGTGAAACAATAAAATCAAGGCTTTGAATTGTAGTTATATATTTTTCGTCTTATTACGAGTTATATAACCTGACGGATTGACGAATTTTAATTAAACCATCTAAATTCGTAAGCTACTTCTGGAAAAGATGCAATTTATAATTCATTGGAACTATTTCTGCTAGGTTTACCAAATAATTTTATATGTAGAAAGAATGTCCATTCTAAATTTCAGCTACTCAACCGAAAAGATTCCTAATTGGAAAATGTACTATTTCGATTATAATACATAATTATATTTATATAAAATCAACAAAACACACACACATTGGATATATATATATATGTGTGTGTGTGTGTGTGTGTGTGTGTGTGTGTGTGTGTGTGTGTGTGTGTGTGTGTGTGTTGTGTGTGTGTGTGTGTGTGCGCGCGTTCGTGTGTGTGTGTGTGTTAAATATAATGAGACAACAAAACAAAGGCTGTGTGGAATTTATAGGGCATTTATAAAAGGAAAGGTAGTGTTACAGGTGTTTCTGGGATATAAGGGATATCCCTTCATCAAACACCATATGAGAGAGTTAACTAGAGGGAAATGGTAGAGTCCAATACAAGGAGTCATTTTGCATGTAGGAGGTTATCCCTAATGAAGGGGTACCCTAATATCCCAGAAACAGTTGTAACACTATCTTTTCCTTTGTAAATGAATTCCACACAGCCTTGGTTTTGTTGCCTCATTTTATTTAACACATGCATGCTCACACAAGGCCTGCAGTAGACTCCTCACTCGTATTATTATCGATCCGAGAGTCTAACTACGGTCCTCCCGTAGCACTTACATAGCCTAACCTGCTATCTTGGGTTTTCTAGATACCAATACCTCTCATATATATACATACAGGGTGCGTAAGATATTTGAGGATAGATTTATGTTTATAAAAAACAGATATATAATAACAGATAATAAATTTATTTATCAAAAAATGCTATGAGGATAAAAATAAACCTTCTTTTCTATAGTGTTATTCAATAAAGCCACCTTCAGCTTCAACAATTGCTTCTATATGAGACCTAAATCATCTACATGCTTGAATCAAGTGGTTCTGATTCATTTTGGACATTACTCAGACTATGGAAGCTTTCAAAATATCTTTGGTGTCATGGGCGTGTTCATGAACTCTCTCTCGGCAACGCTCCACATGTAATAATCCAATGGAATGAGATCTGAGGAATTAGAAGGCCAAATTGTTGGGGTTATGTGATCATGAGATCTTTCAGCCATCCATTCCTGTGTTACTAGAGCCATGTGTCTTACTGAAACACATACGGCCTTCCATTGTTTACACTGTCTATCCACGGCTTACAAATATTTCCGGGACCTCAGTGTAGGCGACAGAGTTAACTCTAAGGGCTTGTGGAAATAAGGAGACATCACATGTCCTTCATTGCTGACAACCCCTAAAACCATGACAGTTGCAAAAAATTTAGTATGCATAACACTTGGAACTTCAGAAGGGTCTGTACATAACCACCTCTCATTTCTTTCAGTTAACTTTTTGATCTTGGTCGAAGTTTTTCTCGTTTGCTGAATTTTCAGTTTGTTTAAAAACCTTTAAGATCTGATGTAATTTTCTTTTGCTTTTTCTGACAAATTAAACTTTCCACATCATATAAGACTTATATACTACTAATACTATATTGTAAACTTTACAGTATAGTATATAATCAGATGATTATCTGTTTCATACTGTATACAAGAATATATACATATATATGTATGTGTGTATGTATGTATTTCTGAATGCTGCAAGATTATTTGTACACAAAGTTCTGTTGGAATTTGAGGCATGTGATGGTAATGTTTCACTTGTATCAAAGAGGAAAAAAATATTCACAACGCTCAGACACTAAAACGACACCGGAATGTATACATGTTCAAAACATTATCAATGAAAATACCAGAAGATCAATGAGATGCATTGCCAAAGAACTTCGGGTGTCAGAGTGGATTATCAGAACTGTGGTACATCGTGACATTCGATAGAAGTCCTGTATAATGAGGAAAGACCATTTCATGTCTGCAAAACGGTTACTTAAGAAAATGAAAAACCTTCATAAACAGGGCATGCTTTGGTTTTTCTCTGACGAAAACAAAACTTTGACTAGGGTCAAACGTCTTGTCGAATATATGGCAGGTGGTTATGTGCAGATCCTTCTGAAGTACCCAGAATGGTGCACACAAAATTTCCAGCAACTACAATGGCTTTAAGAGTGGTGAGTAGGGAAGGTCATGTGATGCCTCCCCAGTTTTTTCCAAGGGTCTTAGAATTAATGCTGCTGGATACATTGAAGTACTGGAAATTGTTATCAAGCTCTGGATTGATGAAGTCTGCAATGGAAAGCCATACGTGTTTCAACAAGACTCAGCACCTTCTCACAAAGCCCTAGTCACCCAAGAATGGTTGTCAAACTTATCTTTACGATTATGTAACACTCAATATGTGGCTTCCAAACTCGCCAGATTTGAACAGCATGGACTATTACGTATGAAGCGCTGTTGAATGGGAGATTAATCATCATCCTCAAAATACTATAGCTTCACTCAAGGCCACCATTTTCCAGGTGATGTCCGAAATGAATAAGGTCTATATAGTGTCAGCATCCCAGCAGTGAAGCAGTCATCGAAGTCGAAGACGGTTTCATAAAATAATTTGTTTAAAAAATCATTATCAAGTCTAATTGTACAAATATTTATTCAAATACATATTTATTTATGCTGAAATATAATTGTTTTATTGTATACCAAATCTGCCCTCAAATACCCCTCGTATCCTGTATATATATTATACAAAATTAAGGATGAAGCCACGTGAAATAAAAAATCATAGAGGTTACAAATTATTCTAATTTATAATTATACAATATAATTATATTAAACAATGTGGATAAACCCTACCAACACGCTAGAAACAGACGCCAAATGGTTCTAAACACTGGCTCTAAAAACTACATCTACACTGCGTTAGCACAGGTTGTAAGCAGGCAGATGGAAAATGAATAAGATTTTTTTTTTAATTAATTGTAGGCCGATTTCTGGCTTAAGGTTGTGAAACTCCTTGACTTCTTCAGTACAATATGCCAAGAGTATATAAATGCAAATATTTATACATACCATACGAAGAACATATATATGCACGAGCATATACATACATTTACATGTATATACAAGTTACATCTATTTTTTTTACTATCAAGATACTATCACAGCAAATGCAATTTGATCAGGAACAAATATAGTTTTTTATACAAGATTAAAGATAAAACCACTTTAATGATTTTATCAAGTGGCCAGCATCAATAAAAAAATTGTACAGGTTACAATTTATGCTAATTTAATTATATTAAAGGGTCGGGTAAACGCCACCAGCACGCTTGAAATAGGCGCGAAATGGCTATAAAAACTACATCTACACTCTAATAGCACAGGTTGTAAGCGGACAGATGAAAAATGATTACGATTTTTTTTTAATTCGGTAATTGTAAATCGATTTCCGGCTTAAGGTTGTAAAACTCCTGATGAGGTTTTTTAGAGTCATTTAGTGTCTATTTCTAGCGTGTTGGCGGGGCTTATCCGCATCCCTTAATATAATTATTTTATTAAATTAGTGTATGTATATATATATACAGTGAAGGCGCATGGCTCAAGTGAAGGCGCATGGCTCAGTGAAGGCGCATGGCTCAGTGATTAGAGCGTCGAGCTTACGATCGTGAGGTTGTGAGCTCGAATCCCGGACCGGGCTGCGTGTTGTGTTCTTGAGCAAGGCACTTTATTTCACGTTGCTCCAGTTCACTCAGCTGTAGAAATGAGTTGCGACGTCACTGGTGCCAAGCTGTATCGACCTTTGTCTTTCCCTTGGATAACATCAGTGGCGTGGAGAGGGGAGGCTGGTATGCATGGGCGACTGCTGGTCTTCCATAAACAACCTCGCCCGGACTTGTGTCTAGGAGGGTAACTTTCTAGGTGCAATCCCATGGTCTGTGTCGTGACCGAAGGGGGTCTCCGATATATATATATATATATATATATATATATATATATATATATATATATATATATATATATATAAATATATAATCGCCTTGGCTTAACACCCTTCAACGTTTGTTTTTACTGTTTTGTTCTCACTCTCCTATTCTTGCGGGGAGGACTGTTTCAACGAAGTCGCGTCTTGTAATTACCTTCGAAAAGCGGAGTAGATAAAACAGAGACAACTGAAGAAGAGGAATATTCTTTATGTTGTATGTCTCGTTTCTCTGTTTGTTTGTTGTTGTTTTTTTCGTTGTTCGAAAAAAGGTTCGTTTCTGTTTTTGTTTTATATGAAAGAAATGACAGGTGTACAGACCCTTCTGAAGCTTTATGCTTTCGTTTCTCATTGTGTTCAACGTTTTTTTATGTCATGTACCCATATATGCATGTATATATACATATATATGTCGGTATGTACATATATGTATGTATATATGTATATATTTATATATTATTTATATTATTATTATATATATAAGCAATAATAAATCTCTGAGCGAGGTATAAACAGTAGCTGCACGACATCGTGAAGTATATATGCCATTTAAATGTGGCTAACCCTTAAGGGTGGATGCTACTGTAGCTTGTAGCCCCATGATGACATCTCCTCCAGCTGGCTATTGACATACTTTCTGTGCCCTATATATATATGGTCATCCCATCAATAATGCGGATTTTTATACTTTTATTTTTCAAAATTAAGATAAACAAAGTTCTTTGATCTAAAATATACTATCCTTCATTTTCTACAATGCTCTTCCATCTATCTGGTAGACTTGCAAGGCACCTCTTCCAAACTTCACTTGCCCCTGATGAAAAATATTCCTCCAGTACTGTTCTGACCTCGTCTACAGAATTCATCCTTTTTCCGAGCAAATGATTTTTCAGACTCGGAATAAATGATAATGAGATGGGGTAATGTCCGGTGAATGTGGTGGGTGTGGTATCATTTCCCATTCAAACTGTTCCAGCCTTTGAAATGTTACCTTCGCTGCATGTGGCCGAGCATTATCCTAATGGAAGAACACCTTTCTTCTTGAAAGCAAAGATGGTCGTTTTGTTTTTCTAGCGCTGACTTAAGCCACTAAGGCTGCTTGCAGTATGTCTGTTTTGTTGTCGTCTGGTTTGGGTTTAAAAGTTCAAAGTGGACTAAACATTTCCTATCCTACCAAACTAATAACAACGAAGACCTATAACTATTAAAATTGAACTGCACTCTTCGAAACTTGCACCAAAAATAAGTAAAAGGTAAAATTAGTACCTGCATTTATAGTAAGTTGATGCAGATAGTTTGTCCCGTCCCCCTCCAACTTTTAGTCCATGCAATTGAAAAAACCGCATTATTTATATATGCATATATATATATCTGTGTGTGTGTGTGTTATGTATGTATGTATGTGTATATATATATATATATTATATATATATATATATATATATATATATACAGACAGACAGACAGATAGACAGACAGACAGACTGACAGACAGACAGACAGACAGACAGACAGACAGACAGACAGACAGACAGACAGATAGATAGATAGATAGATAGATAGATAGATAGATAGATAGATAGATAGATAGATAGATAGATAGATAGATAGATAGATAGATAGATAGATAGATAGATAGATAGATAGATAGATAGATAGATAGATAGATAGATAAATAGACATGTATATATTTATGAGGGGGTGTCTTTGTGTCTGTCCACCACTGCTTGACAATTTGTTTGGGTGTGCGTACGTCACCGTAACATAGCAGTTCGGCAAAAGAGACTGGTAGAATAAGTACAAAGTTTCATTTGTGCGACGAAAATCTCTTCAATGTGCTTCTCCAGCATGGCCGCAGTTAGATGACTGGAACCAGTAAAAGATATATATTCATATATACATATGTCCAAGACACCTAGATACTCCGTCGGTTACGACGACGTGTGTCCCAGTTTATCTGTCGAATAGAACAGCCTACTCGCGAAATTAACGGGCAAATAACTGACCACTCCACCGATATACGAACGCTTAAGGTATTTGTCATGGAGATTTAGCGTGACAGCTGGCCCTTTGAAACAGCGCATGACCTTGCAGGTGGGGCCAAGTTAGAATTTTTTCTGGTCGAGTAGCCCATCTCGCTCAAAATGTCCCTGAATAAAGATTGTTTAAGGATGTTGAACGAACCACCTATGTTTCCAGATGTGAATTATCCAAACCCCAAAGGGATTCCTCTCAACATATAGCTATTTTGCTCCCCCACTACTTCTGCTCATGGTCAGAGATGCATATATCGTCAGCCACCAAGGGACATGCTCAACTGGTTAAGGTCAAACAACTGACAAGCAAATCTGTGGTATTGAGCAGAATGTTTGTTGTAGCCCATCTTTTATACCAAGACAAAACAATGTACATAACACTTCCAATCAGTTAAAATCAGGAGCCATGAGAGCCACTGTCTGCATCATCATACTCCTCATCATCATCATCGTCATCGTTATCATCATCATCATCATGGGACCCAGAACGGGGAAGTAAAAAGGTGTGGAAAATAGAACAAGTAATGAGATCAGAGACTAACGTATTCAATGAGTTTATATGGGGGGTTGTTGCCCCTGCAACAACACCCGTCTAACCCATTCTTTGTTCCGAACACGTTTCATCATATCTGAATGGACTGGAGCAACGTGGAATAAAGTGTCTTGCTCAAGAGCACAACGCGCCGGCGGGTAACGAACTTACGACCAAACGATCGTGAGCCGAATACCATAACCACTAAACCACCATATTAACTTCCTCTTCTGCTAACATCTCACACTCCATCACGGATGATAACCATGGAAAACAATAATTGATATTTACATGTGTGTGTGTTTGTGTGTGTATGTGTGTGTGTATGTATGTATGTATGTATGTATGTATGTATGTATGTATGTATGTATGTATGTATGTATGTGTGTATGTATGTATGTATGTATGTATGTATGTATGTATGACTGGATGTGTGTAACACTTACGGAAGGGTACGACAACACAGCTCCATGACAAGAAATTGGTTGATACAACGATTTTAGAGAAAATTGAAAAAGATGCCTAGAATTTTTTTCTTTAAATTGCCTTCTAATTGTCCAATTCCAAGGAAGATATTATCTACCTGGATTTCAAGCATCGTACTTATATTTTTAAACTGATCGAAAATGTAATCTGTGTGGCAGCGTAATCGCTAAATGAGCGTGTTCAAATATAATAGAACCTATTATGAAATAGTTTGCAAAATATGATATTGCGGTTGATCTATATTTCGGTACATAGCGTAGCTATAATAATAATTTATCCATTGCATGTTTAGCGATGAGTCGAGAACAATTTTGCAATATTATGTAATGATAGAAAGTGTAATGTCTTTCTGCGATGGCTGTTTATTAAGTTGGGAGCAGAAGTAAATTGTCCAAACAAATTACTGCTATATGGTTCGCTGAAACTATCCAAGGAAATTCTATATTTATTTCCGTTGGAAGAAAATAACTCGGGAGCCTTTACTACTTTTATTTGGAAAAAGCTTTCTTTACAAAACTATATATTTATATTAAACGCTCTTTTTGCATTAGAGCACGTTGTGCGTAAATTACGTAAATAATCATAATTTTATTTGCAGATATCTGAAATTGGAATTTTCACATAAAACAAGAAAATTGTTTTGGAATTGTTTAAGTGCAGAAGCTTGTAAAATTATTCGAGTTATTCTATTTTATCCACTGCCAATTATTGATTTGTACGTTGATTGATTTGCTTTATGCAAGAACGGAACTTGCTGAGGCAGAAACAAATTTCAAATTTTGTAATTGGAAGCGGCAGAGTATCTAAAACTGAATTAGTGCCTGCAGCAATATATTGTTAATCACGCATTTATTTGATTAATCATCCGTGCAAACATCTCTGTTAGGTCTTACGCACCAATGCTTACCAGAAAAACAACATCAATATCACATTTTTATTGATTGACTATTTCTTGTCATACATTGGTTAATCTTAGTTTAGCAAAATCAGTTTTTTCATTTGATCACCAAGATTAAACGAAAACCTGTCAGTAGAAATTCATTGATGATAAACAAGAATAACATTCTTCAAGCAACAGAGAAGTTGTGTTAGAACAACAGGTATTAGATGTGTAAATCGACCCTTCTTTATTTGTACATGGAAACATAATTTTATTTCCTGGAAAAACGACATTCATAAATATTTTCTCACTGTTACTGTAAGTAGCATATTTGACCATATTTAAAATGAGTTCTACTTTGAAAGAGCATAACTTTTTTCGGATGCAGCCATGGTTTGAGGGCGAGTTCTCCTTTTTCATTGCATGCTATGTCGTTTTCGTTGGATATGATTATAGAGAACCCACGTTTCATCTTATCTGATAGTTCTACCCAGGAAAGGTTCAGTAGTATAGCTACTGTTCAATAACGAGGATAGAATAACTCTTTGAATAACCTGAGAAGCACTCAAATTATGACGGTCCCAATAAAGAAATTTAGATACTTTTTATAGTTGTTTTAGGACTTTCCTCGTGTGGATACGAGATAACGGGTGCTGGTACCAACATACACCGGAAAAGGTAATGGACGAAAAGGGGAAGGCAAAACTCGTCTGGAACATTGACTTCCAAACAGACAAGGTGTTAAAACAACCTTTAGTAACCTTTACGATGGACAAAAAGTGCCTAATAATTGACGCGGCAATGCGAGGAGATCAATATATTATAATATAATATGGAGAACTGAGAATTGAAATAGCTAAGATATGGCAACTACAAGAGTCAAAGATAATTGTTGTCCCTATTGTCATCAAAGGATTGGGTTCAATACCACCCAATCTGAAAAAAAAAGCATCTTGGAACTTTAGAAATACCCTACAATCTAAACGTATTGCAAAAATCGACATTACTTAGAACTGCACGCTGTGTGAGGTTATTGTTGTGACCTCATGATATTGGTTACTGTGCGACGTCTTAAATAGTAATGATAATAATAATAATAATAATAATAATAATAATAATAATAATAATAATATAATAATAATAATAGTAATAGTAATAGTAATAATAATAATAATAACAATAACAATAATAATAATAGTAATAGTAATAGTAATAATAATAATAATAATAATAATAATAATAATAACAATAACAATAATAATAATAATAATAATAATAATAATAATAACAATAATAAAAATAATAATAACAATAATAATAATAATTATTATTATTATTATTATTATTATTATTATTATTATTATTATTGAGTGAGAGAGCCGTGCATGCCATCAAAGTTACACTGGGGTAAAATCATGACTACCCGTTTGATAAGGGTACACCTGGAACATGCATCACAACCATGTGTGCGCGATATGGTTATCTTATATCGAGATAAACAGCGCATGACATTGCAGGTGGGGCCAAGTTAGAATTTTTTTCTGGTCGAGTAGCCCATCTCGCTCAAAATGTCCCTGAATAAAGATTGTTTAAGGATGTTGAACGAACCACCTATGTTTCCAGATGTGAATTATCCAATCCCAAGGGATTCCTATCAACATATAGCTATTTTGCTCCCCCACTACTTCTGCTCATGGTCAGAGATGCACATATCGTCAGCCACCAAGGGACATGCTCAACTGGTTAAGGTCAAACAACTGACAAGCAAATCTGTGGTATTGAGCAGAATGTTTGTTGTAGCCCATCTTTTATACCAAGACAAAACAATGTACATAACACTTCCAATCAGTTAAGATCAGGAGCCATGAGAGCCACTGTCTGCATCATCATACTCCTCCTCCTCCTCATCATCATCATCATGGGACCCAGAACGGGGAAGTAAAAAGGTGTGCAAAACAGAACAAGTAATGAGATCAGAGACTAACGTATTCAATGAGTTTATATGGGGGGGGGGGTTGTTGCCCCTTCAACAACACCCGTCTAACCCATTCTTTGTTCCGAACACATTGCTTATATAGCCACCGCATACGGCAGTATTAAGTTACTAGGTATACCAATTTACATATTAAACATATTCATGGACCTGGTATGTAAACATTAAAGGTTTGTAGGTACGTGGTACTTCGTTATGCAAACACAGTATGCTACGAAGTATACTAAATGTTTTTTTATAAGTCTGTACCACACCCTACTGCATCAACAGTGCTTGTTACATTATTTTTAAGGCTGGTTTTACAAATATTCTATGGAAACTATAGCCAGCAATGATCTTTGCTACAACGTTTTGTATCGAGGTGTCAGATGTAAACAAGCAATGAGATCGGAGACAAAAGTGGGTAATGAGTGTACGTGCCATATTTCGTGGGTTGTTGCCCTTTCTTTAAATATATCATCGCGGTTGATGTTAAAAGACACATAAAGATAGACAATATCATAAATATGAAATTGTAAGTGATTAAAACTGATTATAGAAGTAGCCTAAAATTGAAATTATTTTGTTTTATTAGAAATTCCTAACCAAGGCGAGAAAATGCCGTGAGTTTCGAGTCATGCGAGATTACACAAAATGATCGGAAACTAAGAAAGGAAGTTTAACAGAGCACTTCTTGTGATAATAAAGACAGAAAAGACTAAAACTGGTGATGTATGTTGGTGTGATAAGGATTGTAGGAACCAACCAAATGAGACACGCTTCTGAACCCGGCCACGGAGATCCAAGTGAGAAGATGGTGCAGCTGCCCAAATATGACAACAGTATTCTACGCAAAGACGAATTGTTGACATGTAAAGATACAAAATGTCCTTGGATGTGTGGTAGACCTATACAAAAAAATGAAATAAAAACATGAAGGAATGGGTACCACTGGATAAATAAAATAAAATGCACCAAAAATTAAATAAATTAGAAATACAAAACCGCTATGAGAGAGAAAGAGAAGCAAGAGAGAGAAAAAGAGGTGGTGTGATAAATTAGAAAAGATAGAGGAAGGTGAGATAAAAGACGAAACGCAGGTCTGTTACATGCTGTAACGTATGTATCAATAACGACATGTAGCAGAAAGGCTGGGGAAAGAAAAGGTTGATAGCAAACATGGTGGTAGCGAGGTTATTAGAAATATTCAGGACGAAGGCGGCCAGCTGGCAGAAACGTTAGCACTCCGGGCGAAATGCATTGTGGTATATCGTACGTCTGTTACTGAAAATTTATTATTGGAGTGTGTTCGTAAGTCTCTATTAATTGTTATATTTCTTGTTGTGCTTATTGTTGGACTTATTGTTGAAAAAATTGTATTATAGTTTTCTTTCGAAAGCTATCTGTGGTTTTCCCCTGTGGGGGAAAACATTAACTGCCGGCAAGATGCGGAAAAGTTCGTGTTCTTCGTTGGGGGACGAATCATCGATTGAAAGAGAAGCAAAGAAAATAGAAAGCATAATTTTTGACAACGTTTCTGATGTGTCGGAAAGCGAATTTCCAACATTACCAAGAGTTACGAACACCAATAGGAAGACAGAAGAAGGACCATCCAAAATGAAGAAAAGAAAAGTTTTGCATCAGCGGCTGCTGGTGGAACGCGACAACTGTCAACTGACATAAAAGAATTATTAAAATATAAAGATATGATAACAAAACGAGATGGAATAGTAGAAGTGGAAATACAGGAAGAAGAATTAACGGAGGAGAAAAAGAAAATCGTTATTTTTAAGACATTATGCTTAAAAGCACGTAAAATTGATAAAATATGTGACAAAAAATTTTTAAATGTCTAAAACCCATCTCGCAAGACATTACATATTTAGCCAGAGGGAAGAAGTTTGGAACCATCATGGTGAGGTTCAAGAATGCAGAAACGGCACAAAATCACTCTATAAAATATTTAGAGTCGGAAGACACTGTTAATCCCAAATTATATGGGAATGAGAACGTCAAAAGTGAGAATACCAAGAATTCCGTCCGGAGTAAACCCTATGTGCTTGATGGCGGCGGTCCTGGCAAACAGGAAAGATAGTATTAACCCCCTGCAGTCTACCGTCACAGAAAATACTTATTGGACAGGTCAAACGCTTAACATTATATTGCAGGCTGACCAAAAAGTTTTGGAACAGCTCCCAGAAATTGTGTAAGTAGGGGAGGAATTTACTAAATACTTTTGTTGAGGGGCGTAAGCCCCGATGTTTCCAGTGTGGCCAACTGGGTCACATTAAAATATATTGTAAAGAAGGTGTAGAAGATTCAGACGGCGAGGAGGAAGAAAGAGAGAGAGAAACAGAAGAAAAAATAAACAATAAAAGGAAAATGGAAGGATCGAACCAGCAAAAGCAGAGCGAGCCGAGACCAAATAAAACAGCCAAGAGAGACAGACCGAGGAAGGCGGAGGCGTGACGAACAAAGGAATAGCTGCACTATACAGTAAAAACGAAGATTTAATGCAGGAAATAACAACCAGAAATCAGCAACTCGAACTGTCAGAGAAATATAAAAACTACGAATTTTATGTTTTAGACGACAAAAACGTACAATATATTGTCTAACACATATAGAAAATCGGTCTCAACATGGAGACTTGATTTTCACCAATCCATGTTTGAAGGCTTACCATCTCCGACCCTAAGTCAAGAGAAGGTGGAGAATCCCTCTCCACAATACGCCCCGATCTAAAAGGTAAGTCACGTCTATTCACATTGGTTGTATAAATGTTCGTGCCCTGATGTCAAGCTGGAAGCAAAGACGCTTCCTAAATGACATCAGGTCGAGAAATTTGGATGTAATTGTTGCAACGGAAACCCGGGTGAATGGGCCAAGAGATCTGCCCCCCCCCCTCCTGAACGGCTACGAGAAATACGTTTCTCCGAGTCGGGCGGGAGGTGGGATGGGGTGTTTGTCCTACTAAAAAGAAACTGGGTAGCCGAGAAACAGTTGGATTTTTCTGACCCAGAAGGCAGGTTGGTCGTTCTTTACCAGACATTCACTTGTGGCAAGACAATCAGGCTGGTCGCTATTTATGCACCCAACATTATGGACCCGCAAACTGAATATTTTCGTGAAATAGGCAAGTACCTAGCCACGTCGCATTCGCTATTATTGTTAGGAAACTTTAACTCAATATGTGTAGCACACAGAGATTGTGTTGGCTCGATCATGAACAGAAAATGTAACCCAGGCTTCCGAGATCTGCTCAGTCAATTTCAGCTAGCAGATCCATATAGGTTGGAACACCCAAACACTCCACAGCGGACGTGGTCAAGACATGTCTTCCAGAACATATTCAGATAGGATTTTAATTAGAGAAACAGATAAGTCCATAGTCGAGTGTCCACAGTTTTTTCTAGTCAGCTACAGTGACCACAAGATGGTTACCCGTAAACTGGCGGTAGATAAGTTGCATAGTCAGGGATCTGGCTACTGGAAACTCAATATGACCCTTTTGCCGATTGAGGAGTGCAGAATGCGGATCAAGATGTTAATACAGGGGGCATTAACAGGTACCATCATTAATAACAAATGGCGGTACGCCCTAAAAAGAGCCATCAAATATGAGTCTATTACGTTTAGCATAAGTTTAGCTAAGAAGGGACGTAGGATAGGAGATGGTCTAGCTAAGGAATTGGAAGAAGCCTGGAGGACTGGTAATGCGGACCAAGCGAGAGTGAAAAGACTGGAGTTGAACCAGCATCTTGAAGCCCAACACATGGGAAGTATTGCCAGAGCTAAGTTACGTGCGATGGGAAGTGAAGGAATCAAGGCCGCTGGATGGGCCCGAGTGGTGGAAGCTCGGCAAGGAAATAGCTCCTCTATTCGGTCTTTGACGAATCAAAATGGTGTCTTGATAAACGAACCCGAGAAAATGTGTGAGGTCTTTCAGGAGTACTTCGCCCAGCTGTTCGGGGGTGACGGCGGTCCTGGTGGTGGGAGAGCTCTCGAGGACTTTCTTGCCGGGCTGCCGTGCCTCTCGGGGTCGGATGCGGAGTCTTGCGAAGGGCCAATCATGCCTGTGGAGGTGATGGAGGCTTTGGCCGACTGTAAAGCGGGTAAATCGCGGGGACTTGATGGTCTTCCGTACGAGCTGTATAAATGTATGCCAAACTTGTTCGGGCAACTACTGGCAGACGTGTACGTAAACTGGCAACAGAATGGGTTTATCCCCAGATCTGTGCACCGGGGAGTAGTGACGTTAGTCAGAAATGACCCGGACAAGGGGGACGTTATAGAGAATTTCAGGCCCATCACTCTGTTAAACGCAGAAGTGAAGATTTTGGCCAAGGTCTTAGCAAAAAGGTTGGCGCGTGTCACGAATGGTATAGTCGGGGAGGCACAGGCATGTACCATCCCAGGCAGAACCGTTCCGGATACCCTCCATCTTATTCGCTATACCACAGAGAGGGTTGGTAATAAATCTGGCAAAGGTGGGGCATTGGTACATTTGGACCAGTCTAAAGCTTTTGATAGGGTTAACCGTCGATACCTGGCGACTGTGCTTGCGCGGTTTGACCTGAGCCTTGGCTTCTTCAGGTGGTTTATCGCTTTGTACCACAACATTGACTCGATAGTTCGGGTGAACGGTTTCCTTTCGAAGCCGTTCTGCATCAGACGCTCGGTTCGCCAAGGATGTCCGCTCTCACCAATTTTGTATGTGATGGCTCTCGAGCCCTTACTGCGACGGTTGAGTGGCATCCCGAGAGAACCAGGTCTAGAAGAGTTTGTTACAGCTTACGCGGATGATATCACTATCAGCGTAACCTCAGTAGCACGCCTACGTGAAGTGGGTAAGACTATTGGGGCTTACGAGGAGGTGGAAGGAGCAAAGATTAACCGGGGAAAGTCGGTCGGCTTGCAGCTGGGCACCTCGGTTGGCAAGTCGATGCCTTCAGACAGCGTTGTTGGGCGCTGGACGGAGGGACCGGTTAAGTGCTGGGGGTTTGGTTTGAACCAGGTCTTCAGATAGAGTAGAACTGGACGGACGTATTGAGTAGGGTGGCTGCAGTAGTCAAGACCTGGTCTTGGCGGTGGCTATCCCTGAAATGGAGAGCGGAGGTGGCCAATGTGTTTATCGCATCAGTCATAACCTACCGCCTGACCGTCGTGCCCTGTCCGGATTTATGTTTGATCAGGTTGGAGAGACAGCTCTTTCGCTTTTTGTGGAAGGGCAGGTCGCCACTTGTGAAGTGCTCTGTCTGCTGTCAAAAGCCTTTAAAGGGAGGTTTAGGGATGCCTTGGTTAATGATGCGCAGGCATGCGTTGAGGTTGAGGCACCTCTGGATTCTCCTGGATAGTGAACGGTAGTGGTCTCCGCTGGCCAGATGTTTCCCGTGTTCAAAAGTTTTTGCGAACAGAAAGCCTGGTGTTCTCGTAGACCGAGGTCGAGTAAGTGGCATAAAGCGTGCCGTAAGGCCTTCTTGCTATTCAGGCGCTCGGGCAACGCCAGTGGTGGGGGTTCCACACGGATTTTATATAGTGGGTTGGTAGAGTCTGAATGCGACGATAGCCTGGAGTCGACTCTAGGTCTCGGATTTATTCAACTGGACAGCCTGTTTCACCGTACATTCGGGTTGAGAATGTTGGACAACTTCCAAAAGTCCTTAACTTGGCAATGCTACAGAGGTGCCTTGCCCGTTTGGGAAAAGTTTGCAAGACATGGTAAACGTCAGTCGCCGATCTGTCCAAGATGCGGGGGTGGACAGGGAAACCGGTCCTTCGCGCTATTGTTCAGTGTCTGAGGATAACTGAAATGAGGGCTTATGCTGAATACCTGTTGTCCGGCGGCGAAGGAAGAGTACAGCTGTCGACTGAGTCAATTATAAAAATTGACCTACCGGGAGTTTTAACGAACGAAGGTAAGAATTGTTTTCTCACGGTTGTAGCAATAGCAAAAGTGGCAGTATGGAAGACTAGGATAAAAGGAATTAAGACCGGCAACTTTATCTCTGGCCACAATTTATGATCATTTTTTTCTTTTCATTTGAAAAGGAAACTGTGGCTGGAGAAGAGATGTCTGTCGGAGTGTATAATGTTCGTATAATACATATAAACGATGTCCAGAGAATAACTTACCCATGTTGGAGGGGTAAAAAGGTGGAAAAGGCATCATGAACGTATGCTTGCGCATGCCGTATTGCTTATGTCTTCTGTTGGTTTTTTTTTATCTCGGAACGTATATCTCTTTGAAGGAGTTTCCCCTCGTTCCTATGTAGGATGTTTTGTGCCATTTAAATCTGTGATGATGGCCTACTACAGTAATTCTTTTCCCAGGAACTTATTGACCAGGGAACAATTTTCCAGTGACTAGAATTACAGAATCTTTGCAGGATGTTCTTAATGTTGTTATTCATATTGTGGATGAAAATAATCGACACTGTGTCAGGAAGGTAACTATATCTCACATTAGCCATACTCCTATTGAATATCTTGTGCTATCTATATCAGTGAGGAAAATGCTATCTATGAGTTTCGGGAATTTTCTAGGTAAGTTCGTGGCTACGTTCATACTCTCTGAGCAATTATACCATACAATTTTCCTATATCTACGTGTTCTTTGTCTATCTACATATGTTCGTGGCTACTTCCATATGTCTACGTCTTCTTAGTTTCTCTATATTTGGTTGAATATAAGTTATATTTGTTTTAAATCTATGTTACTGCATATCTCTCGCTCATAAATTATATTACTCTAATTTTAAAATTAGTATAACTCGGCAAGACTGAGAAGGGGTAACTTCTGGAGGTAAGTGAGCAACGAAATAGATATGGAATCAAAATAAAATTAAAGTAAAAATTATCGATTTTTAAAGATATTATCTAATATTTAAGTGGGATGAGTGCGCTTAATTAAGTTGCAAAGTAGAGGTTAAATAAATTCTAAGAGATTAGGTATTAAGTAGTGAGTACTTCAAAGCATATTAGATAGCAGGTTTCAAGTATAAGAACCTGTTTCAAAATCTTGCGAGCATTTCAACCATTAGTTCACTAGATCTATTAAAAACATTACTTGAACATTTTAGTATTACCAATAACGAGGTACAGTAAAGACTACACTCATAACTATCATTTGGATTATCAAAAGCCTGTTTGAATATGTTGCAGGCTATTTGGAATTTAATTTTTTTTATGTCATCTAATCTCCAAATTTTCTCCGTGTGTATGCATCTCATCTTTCATATTTTATTGTTTTAACCATTCAACTGCATCCATGCTGGGGCACCGCATTGAAGAGTTTAAGTTTAACGAATTGATCAGTCCTTATTTTTTAAGCCTGGTCCTTATTTTATCTTTCACTTTCCCGAACCGTTATGTTACTGGGACGTAAACACACCAAAACAGGTTGTCATGCGGTGGTGAGGGACAAACGCAGACACAAAGACATATAAACACAGACACAAACACACACACACACATATATATGTATATATATTAATAATAATATGACAACAAATGAGTGAATGAGACCTCGATATTATGTAAAATAGAGGAATTTATCTATAAATATAATAGTTAGTTGTCATAATAAAACTCCGAGTTTCGGATGCTGGGGCTGAGGTCTGCTCTGGCATCTCATCAGTTATCAAGACAAACGCTATGAAAAAAAACCGTTGAATAAAAGGAAATTACTCCAATAGGCATGGGGAAAGTAATACTTCATTAATAGAATCCGCATATGCACACATATACACACACATACACGTGCGCACACACACATAAATGTATATATATATATATATATATATATATATATATATATATATACTTACGCACGTGTGAGGATGTACATACAAACACACATATACATATATATGTCTACGCATACACGTATAAACACCATGTTCTATCTGTGATCGTGGGGGGTCCAAAAACGTAGCAAATGTTTTGCCATATTTGGACATAGCTCCAAAAGTTTAGTTCTTGAATTTAAACATGTAGCGGGATCTAAATCACTTTTCCAAATGAACCATCTTTCCACAACGCAAAGACCGCACTTTCCACTGCCGTTGTGCAAAGTTTACACTTGACCAAGATCTTCCAGTGAATCTTATAGCTGACAACTTTTTCTTTTAAGGACCATATATAAGGGGATAATTATGTTGTCTTCTTTACGGAAATCGTAAAATGCCCGTGGTATATATATATATATATATATATATATATATATATTAATCAATTTAGGGTAGCAAAAAATTCAGTAAAAATTTATCGCTACCAGCGGCCTAGTGGAAAAGAGAAAATAGTCAAAGACTAAATATATATAAATATAACAATTTAGGAATGGCCTAAACAGGCCATTCGTCCACCAGAAAGAGCAGCCAGAACTCCAACCGCCAAGTAGTGCAATTCGGAAATAAGGTGAAAATTTAAAAACGTTTACCCTAATTCATCTTTTATACGATGCATCGTTTCAGTTTCTTTAATGATAGACCAGCTTAATTAAATTAAATTAAGCTAGTCTACCATAGGTCACACTTCATCAGTAAAAGAAACCTGGGAGAGACGGATATACACGAGGCGACTGTATCAATGCCTCGGGAATATCTGTCTTAAAATTTTCAAGACCAACGCATTCGCGCCAAACTTATCGGCAGCAAATATAAACTGCCGATTCAATCTCAGAATTAGTCAGAAAATTATCAATTAATCAATTTAGGGTAGCAAAAAATTCAGTAAAAATTTATCGCTACCAGCGGCCTAGTGGAAAAGAGAAAATAGTCAAAGACTAAATATATATAAATATAACAATTTAGGAATGGCCTAAACAGGCCATTCGTCCACCAGAAAGAGCAGCCAGAACTCCAACCGCCAAGTAGTGCAATTCGGAAATAAGGTGAAAATTTAAAAACGTTTACCCTAATTCATCTTTTATACGATGCATCGTTTCAGTGTCTTTAATGACTAATTCTGAGATTGAATCGGCAGTTTATATTTGCTGCCGATAAGTTTGGCGCGAATGCGTTGGTCTTGAAAATTTTAAGACAGATATTCCCGAGGCATTGATACAGTCGCCTCGTGTATATCCGTCTCTCCCAGGTTTCTTTTACTGATGAAGTGTGACCTATGGTAGACTAGCTTAATTTAATTTAATTAAGCTGGTCTATCATTAAAGACACTGAAACGATGCATCGTATAAAAGATGATTAGGGTAAACGTTTTTAAATTTTCACCTTATTTCCGAATTGCACTACTTGGCGGTTGGAGTTCTGGCTGCTCTTTCTGGTGGACGAATGGCCTGTTTAGGCCATTCCTAAATTGTTATATTTATATATATTTAGTCTTTGACTATTTTCTCTTTTCCACTAGGCCGCTGGTAGCGATAAATTTTTACTGAATTTTTTGCTACCCTAAATTGATTAATATATATATATATATATATATATATATATTAATCAATTTAGGGTAGCAAAAAATTCAGTAAAAATTTATCGCTACCAGCGGCCTAGTGGAAAAGAGAAAATAGTCAAAGACTAAATATATATAAATATAACAATTTAGGAATGGCCTAAACAGGCCATTCGTCCACCAGAAAGAGCAGCCAGAACTCCAACCGCCAAGTAGTGCAATTCGGAAATAAGGTGAAAATTTAAAAACGTTTACCCTAATTCATCTTTTATACGATGCATCGTTTCAGTTTCTTTAATGATAGACCAGCTTAATTAAATTAAATTAAGCTAGTCTACCATAGGTCACACTTCATCAGTAAAAGAAACCTGGGAGAGACGGATATACACGAGGCGACTGTATCAATGCCTCGGGATATCTGTCTTAAAATTTTCAAGACCAACGCATTCGCGCCAAACTTATCGGCAGCAAATATAAACTGCCGATTCAATCTCAGAATTAGTCAGAAAAAATTATCAATTAATCAATTTAGGGTAGCAAAAAATTCAGTAAAAATTTATCGCTACCAGCGGCCTAGTGGAAAAGAGAAAATAGTCAAAGACTAAATATATATAAATATAACAATTTAGGAATGGCCTAAACAGGCCATTCGTCCACCAGAAAGAGCAGCCAGAACTCCAACCGCCAAGTAGTGCAATTCGGAAATAAGGTGAAAATTTAAAAACGTTTACCCTAATTCATCTTTTATACGATGCATCGTTTCAGTGTCTTTAATGATAGACCAGCTTAATTAAATTAAATTAAGCTAGTCTACCATAGGTCACACTTCATCAGTAAAAGAAACCTGGGAGAGACGGATATACACGAGGCGACTGTATCAATGCCTCGGGAATATCTGTCTTAAAATTTTCAAGACCAACGCATTCGCGCCAAACTTATCGGCAGCAAATATAAACTGCCGATTCAATCTCAGAATTAGTCAGAAAATTATCAATTAATCAATTTAGGGTAGCAAAAAATTCAGTAAAAATTTATCGCTACCAGCGGCCTAGTGGAAAAGAGAAAATAGTCAAAGACTAAATATATATAAATATAACAATTTAGGAATGGCCTAAACAGGCCATTCGTCCACCAGAAAGAGCAGCCAGAACTCCAACCGCCAAGTAGTGCAATTCGGAAATAAGGTGAAAATTTAAAAACGT
>NC_043001.1:61692714-61717714 GCF_006345805.1 Octopus sinensis
TTCAGTTTTTTTTTTATTTCATTCGCATACATCTGCAGCAAACATGATAAAACATTTTTTGCTTCTCTGTCCAGTTCATGAATCTGTTGACCTTCCTAAGACCAATCCTTTCCAAATGGTACACAATGGTGATGGTACAGCATTGTTGTTTCACTGCATTAGAATATTCCATCAGATTACACACAAGTGATTACACACTTGCTCCAACTAGTGTAATATTAATCAGAACATGCTACTACTTTGCGTAATATTCACAATGATGATAACCAGCAGTATCAATTCAGTCTCCACAGCTAATGCTGATCTGAGGGGAAGTACTTCCTACACGGGTCTCAGGAGAATCGCAATCTGGTCTCTTCTATTTTTCACATGAATTTCGATAATCTTCTTTGTGTGGCTTTCTCCGACCTTCTCCTTGAGCACTGGTTTCTTGGTTAATACTTTAATTGTAGACTTCAACCATTCAATATGACTAATTTTTTCAGCCACAATAGCTAGCTTTCTCTTGATATTCTGATAGGATATCTGTATGTTTAGCTTAACTCGTGTATTCTTCACAGTATGCATCGCTTCTTTCATTGTCTGCGTGGTCTAGCTAGTCGAAAGCAGTTCTCAAACTCTATTTACTTTGAATGGGTTGCATAAACAACAGGATTTACCAAATTCTGAAACATGTAACAGAGGGCTTTTGCTGTTTTAAGTTACCCCAACAACTATTTTAATGGCAGCTAAAATTATCTTACTACACTATACATTCCAACCTCAGAAAAACAGCCATATTTAGAGGCTTTTTATAGTTTACATTTCAATTCTCCACACTCATATTAGTTATATTCTATACATTGCAACTAGACACACATGTTTCAGCATAAGGATAGTACCTATAATTCTCACCTTAAATTCCTTTGCCAAACTGGATTTACTATTAGCAGTTAGTCACTTTTTCAACTTAGCCCGAATCTCAACACTCCCTTGCCAGATTTTAACGAAAATGTTAAGACACGGCTGAGACTGTAAATAATTGCCTGCTGACTATTTAAATAAACTCCGTTCCAGTTTTAAGGCAGAATTGCTAAACATGACCACTTCGTGAAGAGACTGCATTTTTGGCTATTTGGTGTTACGATGATATTGCAGGGGTGGCTACTCCAACCACGCTAGGAAAGTTTTTTTATTCACTCCTAGTTACCAGTAGGGTGGTAATATCATCCATAAAAGCACGCAGTTGTCACTCTAGTAAGTTTCTACTTGCTTCTGAGCAGATGCATGCACTTCTTTATTCCTTCAGAGCAGATGCTTGCATTTTTAAATATCTTTTTTTTTTTTTTTTGACTAGCAAAATGATTACTTCAAATGCATACATATTGGTCTTGAATTACTTCACATTTAACAATAAATAATTGAAAACTGAAATAATGCTTTTGATTTGAAGACCTTTCACACGTCCTAGTACCTGCATTTTGTGTATCAGTGCATGGACAACTGATCTTCATGGTACATTTCTTTTCGGTATAACATCACCCTTCTACATAATTTCTATGAAATAGTGTTCTTTTATAGCAAGTTCAATGATTACTTCTTCCATACGGTTGCATACACACACACATGTAAACATACAAGCGCACACACACACCCATATATGCATACAAATACTTTACTGAATGCATGTATTTAATGCTTCTATCTAAAGAACGTATAGATATTTTACATATTTTAGTAGAAAGGAATACAAGCAAGCATACTGAACCTGTTCCTATTAACTCCAATATGATTAAGAAAATTATTGGATTTAAGGATAAAAGTAATCTTAATACGTAATTTAAGATGTGTGACCTTTGCCTTACAAATTCGCTTCTAGCATAACAACCTGTAACAGAAAAAAAATTATGCATACTTGAAGTTTAGAATTTTATATCCATTTACAAATGTTGAAAACAAACCACAAATCAACTGCCGCTTCAGATATTGCTGTTTCAAGATACCGCACTTGACTACATCCAAAGTTAGTGCACTGGATTTAATGCCAATGCTAGAATAGGAAGATACACTCAGTACCCGTACTCGCACTCCTTCATGTCAGGTCAAAACCAGGAAAAAATGAATTGGGTTCCCTGTCTGTTCACTTTTTCAAGGCACTTAATGTAATTGTTCAAAGTAATATAAGTGAAAATCTTTCTCAGAAGACCACTCACAATTCACCCTGTGAAAACAGTTATCAATTTCGTCTTCCCGAGAAATTGTACAAAACGCAACAGCCGGATGAAGAGTTACGTGATACGAAGTACGAACATATTCTCCTCCATGGAGACATCTACATTACACAGAGGATTGGACTAGGATATGGATTTCCCATAGGCACAAATTTTCGTTAATGCCGATTTTCAATCGAAGCACATTAAGAAAGGGTACAGCTCTATCGAAGATATCTTTACCTAAGAATATATATTTCATTGTTATATAATCACCGAACTTCTTAAAACTAAATTTCCTAACCAGAACAAGTAACGTCAATTCTGTTCAATGCGCCCAATTAAAAAAGTTAATATTAAAATGTGGTGGTTTAAAAATATTTTAGACTTTATGTGTTCCGCACTCATCTGCGAGGATTGTTTGCTTATATTTAATGTGTTTATAGCAGTTTGCGGTAGCTTTTGAATAGCTTTACATGATATGGAATAAAAATTACTGTGTCACATTTATTTTCAGACAAAGAAAGATTATTGATCTCGAAGCTGTATATACATCTGCATTATATCTCAAACTTTAAGTAACTAAATTACGAAGAAGAAATAATCAGAAAGAATGTAGCATTTGTTAATGGGGGTAAAGCTTGGGAATAAAGAATACTTATGTGGATCATTATGTTGTAGATAATTAATGCAAGAGTGACTAAGATGTCAGCTATTTCAATTTGTTATGTTTTACAGTACATTAATAAGGTGATCGTTTAAATTAGAAGGCTATGTGACTTCCCTGTCTGAAACATGTTTGGTAAGGTTTACTGAGCAGAAGAGTATTGCATGTTTCCGTCCAGCACATAGACTGCTGTAGTATGCGTACCCTTTACTGTATTCAGTATAAACTATTACAGGCTATACACTGTATTGCTAGTTTCAATATTTGCTTAGATAATGCGCTTGAGTTTTTACTCGATATTTTGAAAGAAGCGTGATAAGTATATCATACTTTATTATTATTAATAGTTAATACAGTATAGGCTTCGTTGTAAAAGATCATCTGTAGTATATATTGCTATTCATTTGTATACTATTTTCTTGGCCAGGCAATTCGAGTTGAGGAGGTTTAAGCGAATAATTTCTCCATAGCATTATTTTAACTTAGATAAATGCAGTTATATACAGGGCTAAATTTGTTGTGGTTGAAAAGAACAATTTTGCAGTTTTCCTATTTAAGGTTACATTTTATTGCGGCTGAGAAAGGAGATAATTTTCTAACAATGCTGTAGTAAATTTTATCCCTTAGTTTAAAATACCATACTTGTTTAATACATGGCTTGTAAATTTTAAATTTATATGTTACTAGCAGTATCGCCCGGCGTTGCTCGGGTTTGTAAGGGAAATAACTATATAAGCATTTTTAGAGAGTTACTTCCCTTATAAATTCGGGCTTTCTTAGCCATTTTTGTTTTGGTGTCTTCAAGCCATGAAGTCGTTGTTCTAAAAGAACGCTGGTTTCCTTCACAACGCATTACGACGTTGATTTCTTTACACTCCCTTCCCCACAGCTTCACGAGGGAGGGAAGGGGGAGAAGCAAACAGGTGCAGCTGTGAGCGTGGACGCCAACTCCGCCGCCATCGACATACGATGCATTTTATGCATTAAAATGGAGTAAAAAATGATGTTAAATTATTTTTAAAATCGTAGACTCATCGTTGACGCGCGCTAATAGTCAGACGGGCTCGATATGAATCACGACTATAAGATACCCGAATTTGGTTAAACTGCACCGCAAAATGTGGGAGGAGTTAGGAATCTAAATCGAAGGGGACAGACACTCACACAACTAGAGTTTTATATATATAGATATAATATAAAGAAAATGGAGAGTGTGAACACAGAAAAGATCGATTTATTTATATAATAGTCGATTTCATGTCGCCTATGCACATTTCAATTTATCACCTTCAAATCTCTCTAGGGCAAAATTGACATGTATTCATTTACATCCTAAAGGATTGAGAGTTCTTTACTGATTAAATAGTAGCATTTGTGTGAGCATGTATGTCTTTAAATTCCGTTCTAAAAATAGCTAGATATAAAACTACGACTACAACGGACAATGGATTGTTGCCGTCCTGAAGAACTAGGTCATATTACTATTCACCGTTAATAGAATTTAGATATGTTATTTAGAGGCTAGTTGCTACTCCTATCCCTGTTCACTTGTCAAAAGAATAAAAATATTTATATTAGTAAGTATCCAAATTAATATATTTATTTAACATCTACTTATTTAATTTAGAGAATTTCAAATATTATTACAATCTGTTATTTATTTAGATGTATTAATCTTATTTGTTGATAGTTTGGATTATGACATATCTTTAAAATAACTTTTATATATTTCAATGGAGATGCGATTCACTATGAATCACATGTATGGAGCTAGATTTTTTCAAATGGTGAGAGTACAATTTTCTATAAAATTTGTTCCCATCTTTATTTTAATTTGATCATTCACGGAGTGTTTATTTAAATACAATTTATTACTTATAAGTTATTAAATATATAAATAAATAAATGAATGAATGTGTGTGTGTGTGTAATATTAATTAACAGGAGTTGGATTCGGTATTAGATATTTATTGTGTACAACATATGTTTCGACCCAACAGTCTGAGTTTCATCAAGTACATCAATAAAGATATGTCTCACGACATATTTTTAATGTCGGCTGATTTGTTGATATATGTCCATCAAGTTAGGGAACGAATAAAAGCAAATACTATTACAGAAACGCAAAGTGGAAATCTTCCGCTCTTGTTTAGATAATATGACCTAATTAGCTTTTGCTATCATAAGTGCTTAGAGGAAAAGAATGTAGAAGGAGAAAGGAAAACTAATTCTTAGTCAAGAAGTTTCAAGTTCATACGTATACATACAGACAGACAGACAGACACACATACACATAGAGTCGAACACACACACTCACATATACACACACACACACACACACACACACACACACACACACACACACACATATATATATATATATATATATATATATATATATATATATATATATATATATTAATAAAAGGAATTCCAACCTTGTCTGATTTTCACGTTTTATTTACAATCTTATAATGATATAATATAATATAATATAATATAATAAAATAAAATAAAATAATAGAATGTTAAATGTTCATTCTGATTGAACTAGTACTTTCATGCATTAAATTCTGCAATCTTCAGGTTCATGTAGTAGTGGTGATAGTCATGCTTCACAATTTTTTACTGTAGCGAGATGATTGAATCTGTGCTTTAAATACAGCTGTGTAGGCTCCAGATGCTAGGTTTTGCAAACTGTATTCTGACCAATCAGGGTGTAGTATCACTCAATTACTTAAGCTGATTGGTTGGTTGAGCTGACTGGTTTAGGCGTCACGCTTTGTTGAATATGTCAAGAGTCCTGTATCTTGACCCTGGCTGAAGCAGCAACTGTTGGGCTATTTTTAGAAATGTTGTACATAGCCTTTGTCAGAGATTTTTATATTTTTATATTTCAATTGTCATCATCATCATTGTCAGCACCTTAATTATTGTTGCTAGTGGTGATGGTGGTGGCAATAGAACTTTTAACCCTAAATAAGATAATTTTCCTGCTATCTAAGTATTATTATTATTGCTTATTTAGCTTGGGTTCGAATTTATCAATAAAATTCTTTTCTCTGATTTTCCTCTCGATGGGACCTTAGTTTGATAAAATTCAGGACCGACATCTCCATTGCCCAGTCTAAACAATCCAGCTACAAAGCCAAATACGAAGCTATCGATGATCAAATCAGAGACGAAATATCCAAACTAACAACCGGCAATATAGCAGAAAAAATGCGAGAACTATGGACCAGAGATATCTCAAAAGAAGAAAGCAGATCAAGAAAGTTTTGGCAGCGGAAACAATTATTTCTCGACAAATATGCTACAAATTACGGTAAAGACACCAGAACTCTGAGAAATAGCATTAAAAGTGGACAACCTCACAAATGTTAGGCCAAACATTAACAAATCAGAGATGTCTGCATGTAAACGTATACAAAACGATCAAACAATAATAATTAAACAAGCAGATAAAGGTGGTGCAATTGTTATTATGGATACCGAATACTATAAGGATTTGGTTGAGGACCAACTGAAGGACACAACCTTCTATTGTGAAATACCCGCAAATATAGACCACCACATCATGAAAAAGATCAACAACCTGATCTCAAAACACTACAACTCACTTACCGATAATGAAAGAGACTACATCACCAATTTCGAACCAAAACCCAGCAACTTCTACGGCTTACCGAAAATACATAAATCAAAAGATATTCAACAGGCAGTAAAAGACCAAGAAAGTGAGTACATAAAATTACTACATCCAAAAGACCTAAAACTTAGACCTATTATAGCTGGTCCAGCATGCCCTACCCACCGTCTAAGCAATTTTATTGACATTGTTTTGAAACCACTATGTACTTACATACCCAGTTTCATCAGGGATGACATCGACTTCCTGTCCCATCTTCCCAAAACAACAGAAACAAATTCAGTTTTACTAAGTTTTGATGTGGAAAGCCTCTACATCAATATTCCACACGATTTAGGAATAAAGGCGATTAAATACTGGTTAAAAAAACATAGAGAAGTGATTCCCAGCAGATTCACAGTGCCATTTATTCTAGAAAACAACACATTCTTCTTCAATGGAAAGAATTACATCCAAATTAGAGGCACGGCGATGGGAACGAGGTTTGCTCCCGTTTACGCCAACTCTGTAATGGGATACTTAGAACAACAACTCTACCAAGAGGTGGAGGTAAACTATGGCACTGGATTTAGAAAGTATATTGAAAAAGCATGGAAGACTGCATGGAAGACGACTGCTTCATAATCTGGACAGAATCTCTAAATACTCTGGAAGAGTTCAATATCCTCCTGAACAACCTACGCCCATCTCTCCAATTTACAAAGGAGATGAGTAGTACCAAATTACCCTTCCTAGATATAATGGTAATTAAAAAAGACACCACCATCACCACAGATATATACGATAAACACACAGACACACATCAATACCTAAATTTTAAGTCGTGCCATCCACCACATACAAAACGCAACATCCCATACTGCCTAGCCAGAAGAATTTGTACCATTATAGAAGATGCAAATATCAGGAACAAACGCCTAATAGAACTAAGAGAAGTTTTGCTCAAACAAATATACCCATCTCTACTTATAGAAAATGGCATACAGCGGGTTATAAAAATACCCATACAACAACTTAGGACAACACAAGGAAGAGGAAAACAAGAACAAGTCATATCATTCATAGTGACACACAATCCATGTCACCAGAATATCTTCAACATTGCCAAAGCAAACCTACCAATCATTGCCCAAAGTAATGATTTAAAAGACATAATCACGGATCGAGCTATGGTGCTTAGTAAAAGACAGCCTAAAAACTTGAAAGAACTACTAACTAAGGCAACAAAGACCAAACATTCACTGTATCTAAATGCAATGATAGCCGAGGTGGCACATGTCAATTCATACATACCAGCCAATATATAAACACAAAAACCGGGAAAATATTCACAAACGCGAATATGAACTGCAAAAGCAGAAATTTAATTTACTGCATCAAATGCCCAAATTGTGAAAAAATATATGTAGGTCAGACGGGAAACGCACTATCAGAAAGCTCACGTGTACACCAGCAACAGATTAGAGACCCAGAGGTCCGTCAGATACCTTTGAGTAACCACCTAGCAACATGTGGCCGGAAAATATATATATTTCCATTCTACAAATTACACAGCCCAAGTGAAATCGAGAGGAAAATCAGAGAAAAGAATATTATTGATAAATTCGAACCCAAGCTAAATAAGCAATAATAATAATACTTAGATAGCAGGAAAATTATCTTATTTAGGGTTAAAAGTTCTATTGCCACCACCATCTGGAGCCTACAGCTGTATTTAAAGCACAGATTCAATCATCTCGCTACAGTAAAAAATTGTGAAGCATGACTGTCACCTGAAGATTGCAGAATTTAATGCATGAAAGTACTAGTTCAATCAGAATGAACATTTAACATTCTATTATTTTATTTTATTATATTTTATTATATTATATTATATCATCATAAGATTGTAAATAAAACGTGAAAATCAGACAAGGTTGGAATACCTTTTATTAATATATTCTTCTATACACAATCACACACACTCGTATATATATATATATATATATATCCAAGACACAGATATTCATACACGTATAGATCTTCATACAAACATAGCTTCCTACAGACGCGGACACACCTACACACTCACACATGCACGTACACACACACACATACACAAATATCCATATACAAGCACACACCTATATATGTATATGAGTAGATTCACACAGACACATACACACATATACTTACACAGAAGCCAGCGTTTGCGTTTAGATTCAGGTATCTCGACGTCTCCATCCATGTATTAAATCTGATACTATCTACTTTAGTATCTAAATTTAGATGTCTAAATACAAGTTATTCGCATATGGTTCTTCTTTAGTATCGGTTTCATGGCTACAGTTCATCAGGTTTTAACTCAGGGGTATTAATCCGAGTTGTGGTTGTTAGGTTTGCATCAGTTTAGATTGTAGTATGTGAACATGTGTTTAGCTGCATGCATTCACATGTGTTTAGCTGCATGCGTTCCGTAAATCTGTTTATAATGCGCTTCTTTTTTAATAATATTGACAGTGACTCCTCGGAACACAGCTGGCATTTCGGGGATAGTGTGTAATAGGGACTCGCGTGTCTAATTATTGATCAATTCAGGTTGTATTTTGCCTTCTCTTCCTTGAGTCTCCAGACAAAATCAGCCTGTGATCTTACGTGCCGTTTAAGGATTTTTCGAAGGTTGGCAATATGGTTGCGATACCGATTTTTGAAAATATCAGCCGATGCACCGATATATACGTAGGGGCCTCATCTAGCGTTTACTTTGCACTTGTACACTATATTTCTGGTCATGCATTGATTGTTCACAGGACAATTGAATTTGTCCCTGCATGACCATAATTGGTCGAATTGTTTGTTTTTTTGTTTGCTTATGTGCAGCGAGTACTAGACGAATTGGTTCTATTCAATACCTTCGTGGTCATGGTTATTTTATTATTATTTTTACTATTTCTGGGTGTGTTTGTGTTGTTGTTTGAATTGTTGATGGTGTCATAGTTTGGCTGGTTATTGTAGATATTGCATTTGTTTTTTTCTCGAATTCGGATACCATGTATTTAGACATCTAACTTTACAATGCAGCTAATTATAAGTAAAATGTACCGATAAATACTACCAGACTTGATAGATGGACGGGGACGTCAAGTTGCATAAATCTACATGCAAACGCTAGCTTGTGTATATGGGTATGTGTGTAAGTACATATGCGTGTGTGTCTATGTGAGTCTACACATATATTATGGGGTGTGCCCGTGTGGGGGTGTTTGTGTACGTGTACGTGTGTGTGCGCGTGGATGTGCCAGCGTCTGTAGGAAGCTATATGTAGATGTGAGAATCTATACGTGTATGAATATCTGTCTTGAATATATATATATATATGTGTGTGTGTATGTGTGTGTGCGTGTGTGTGTGTGTGTGCGTATGTGAGTGTGTGTCTGTCTCTATATATTTGTGTGATTGTCTGGATCTATGTATGTACCTATATGTATGTGTGTGTGTATATACATATATATATATATATATATATATATATATATATATATATATATGCATATATAGGCGCAGGAGTGGCTGTGTGGTAAGTACCTTGTTTACCAACCTCATGGTTCGGGGTTCAGTCCCACTGCATGGCACCTTGGGCAAGTGATAGTTGAAATATAAAAGTTAAACGACAGTTTATTTGAATGTGTGTGCGTGTGTATGGGTGTGAGAGAGAGAGAGAGAGGAGAGAGAGAGAGAGAGAGAGAGATAAGTGTAAGTATAGAGTGAATTGTATTGTTTCAGCTGGGAGGTATACTTTAAATAATTCTAATTAAGAGAAATATATAGTTTATAACTGTTGGTCTCGAAAATATATGAAGTTGAAATTAGGCATGTAATATAAATAAATATATTACTCACGCACGCGCACACACACATATGTATGTATATATTTGTGTGGTGGGGGGGTGTTTCAGTTTGCAGGAATATATCACCCGAGCGGATACCGATGGTTACTCAATTATGTTCCAGATTGCGGCTAACCGCATCGGGCGGTATTTAACTTATATGTCTACTATTAATTGTCATTCACTCTGTAAATTCCCCCGATATAATTCCGTGTTCACTTCACTTGATGGTAATATAGCCTAGAAATAAATAAGAGGAAAATGAATATATAAATAAATAAATAAGAGGAAATAAATTTTGAGGATGAACAAGTCTCCATGTTGTATATCGTTATAATTATGATATTTTATTACACACACACACACACACACACATATATATATATATATGTGTATGTGTGTGTGTGTGTGTGTGTGTGGTGTGTGTGTGTGTGTGTAAATGTAATATGTGACAATTATTCGGTAGCCATCATAAAACTCCGAGTTTCGGATGTTGGGGTGGAAATCCACGCCCCCATCTCTTCAGTTATCCGGCCACCTTTCATTCTTTTGTTGTCTTACCATTTCTATCAATATATATATATATATTACATGTACATTATATTCGTTTCAATTAAGATGTATTTGCATTCCCATCTACAGAAGCTATTGAATACTTCAATTATTGAATTTCTAAATCTACAATGTTCATCATTGCCGTATCCTATTATGCAGGTATTGCTTTTAAATTCGTCACATTAATATGTATGTCTGAGTGTATATATTTGTGATTATGTAGCAGAATGCTAACGAGCTGTCAGAATCGTTAGCACGCCGAGAAAAATGCTTAGCACCGTTTTAGTCCGTCTTTATATTTTAAGTTCAAGCGCCGCCGAGGTCGACTTTGCTTTTCATCCTTTTGGGGTTGACAAGATAAGTACCAGTTGGACACTAGGGCCGATATAATCGACTTACCCTTCCCCTGAAATTGCTGGCCCTACGCCAAAATTTGAAACCAATATATATATATAGATGTAAGCATCTATCTATATATATGCATATACACATACATACATATATATGTGTGTGTGTGCCTATATGTGTGCATTAATGAATGCGTATACGGGCATATTATTACTGACAGGCGAAAGATGAAGAGCAGTAGATTCTAAGCTTACCTCAGCATTCCAATAGCAATCTAAAGGACTGTCAGTTCAAAGATTTATAAATTGCAAGAAGCGCACTTTTAATAATACGGTACTTATTCATTCTCAATAGGTTCTAACTGATTCGTATGCAGATATCCGATCTCTATTCTTTCACATCATAGGACAACGCCTCCTACATTTATATGTTATGTGTTCATAACACACACGATTCACTGGTGTAAGGGGACTTTGAAATATCGCAGTGGTTCGCCCTCGTTATATGTCTTCACCGTCAAAGCTAACCCAACGGCCCGTCGAGTCTAACAAGAGCACGAACTCTTATTTACAACTCTCAGCAAACAAAACCTTTGCTCATGCGTGCTGATGACTACAAAACAATAAGTATTGGGAAGCAGACAGAAGGGATATGGCGTCAGTGCTGGGAAAGTCTAAAGGTGGTTTAACAAATTCAAAAAAGGGTGATTGATTTTCATCCTCTGGATCTATGTTGATCAGGAGACAAATTATTCTTAATGAAGACTTTAGTGAAAACAGCTATTGAAGGGGTTCTGAGTGAGATAATAGGGTCTTATCCAGGTGGCTTAATAGACCTAGACCCATGGTGCAAAATTATCTCAAATTGGGAAAGTTTATAGCGAAGGGGAGTGGGAAAATTAGAAAAGAAATCATCCAGCAGCAGAATAATGCAAAGCCACGTACATTGAAGATAACCCACGAAAAGATAATTTCATGAAGCTATGAAGTTCTACCTCGCTCATCTTACTCACTACACTTAGTACCATCCAATTTTCAGTTAATCAGATCACTTGAGCACTCTACCAGGGCAAAAAAATTCAGAGGCAAGGACGGCATTCCAAAAGTTTCATTCTTCGAAAGAAGTTGATTCGTTTTGGTTTGAGGCATCAGAAAACACTTTACGAGGCTGTAAAACTATTGCTAAATAATTGAAAGTCGTTTTTAGCAATATCATCCGTAAAAGATCCGTACTCAGACTACTTACTGTAGAGAAAATATCTTGCATTCTTTTGTAGCAGAACATGCTTGTAAAATAATTAAATTTTAATATGGTAATAGTGCATCTTTTATGTTTTACTTGTTTGTGTCGTTCGACTGCAGCCACGCTTGAACATCGCCTTGAAGAATGTTTAGTTGAATGAATCGACTACAATACTTATTTTTATTTTTTAAAGCCTGGTACTTATTCTATATTTTTCTCATTTGTCGAGACGTTAAGTTACGGACGCGTAATTACACCACTAGTTATCAAGCGGTGATAGGTAACAAACACAGGCACAAAGATACACACACACACGTAGATATACATATATACGACGGGCTTCTTTCAGTTTCTGTCAATTAAATCCCCTCACAAGGTCGGCCCGAGGCTATACTAGGAGACACTTGCTCATGTGGTTGGGAAGCAAACTTCTTACTGCACAGACACGCATGCGCCTATATTTATCAAGAAATATTTATATCTCTCCCTTATCCTGACGGCTTGACAATTTTTCCACATAGTTACTGATTAAATTATAAGAGTTCTTTTATAATACTCGTCATTAATGATTTTATCGAATTCAAAATAACCCCAAAATAACTTTTCCTTGATGCCTAAAAAGATAACTGCATCAATCAATATTTGTTGAATGACTCCGTTTTGTTTAACTTCTTATGTCTGTTCTATGCTGTGTCTTTAATACACATTTAATTGTATGCAAACGTTCCTAAAGGCTTTAAGATCTATAAAGGATCAATAAATGCTCATGTTTTATGACGAGCATATATTTCTTATTTAAAAGACCATAATATTTAACATTTCAGACACATTTTTAAGACTAAGTAGCAAGCATAGCCACCAAAATGTGTGTGTGTTTAGACCTTCCACTTGACAATGTTTGAATAAATATACCACTTAATGTGAAATTGTCTAATACATTCCTTTTTGGAACTTAAGTAGTTTTGGCGGTGGTATTCTGCCGTCACTTATAATTAACTGTTTCCCGTCAAGTACTTTTTTTAAACTGTTTTCCAACAGTTCTTGCACGAACATATATATCTGTCCTTTAGACAAATATTTCGAAAGTTCAAAACATGCTTAAAAAACAAAGGTGGGAAATGTTTTAATGTGGCTGTGCGGTTGCCTATGTATATGTGCGTAAATTTTATATGAAATAATAAGGAGTATGCTAATAGACGATTTGAAGTTTTCATCAGTAAACTTTAGAATTTTTCTTTCTTTCAAAGTATTTTTTTTACTTCATTTGACTGCAGCCATGTGGAAGCACTGCCTTGAAGGGTTTTTAGTCGAAAAAATCGACCCCAGCACTATCTTTTGAGCCTAGTACTTAAATACACCTAGATATAAACACACCAACACCGGTTGTCAAGGGATGGTGGAGGACTAACACACACAAAAAATATACAAAGACACACATACATGTATACGACAGGCTTCTTTCAGTTTCCGTCAAACCAAATCCTCTCACAAGGCTTTAGTCAGCCCGACACTATATTAGAAGACACTTGCCCAAGTTTCCATGAAGTGGAACAGAACCCGGAACCTTGTAGTTGATAAGCAAGCTTCTTACCACACAACCATGCCTGTATGTAGAAATAAAATGCTTTTTAAATTTTTCAGATTTATAAAAAAAAAGTATGTAGTGCATGACTTGCATACCTTGGGTGTGCATGGTTTGCATACCTTGATTTGCGTCCATGGTGTGTGTGTGTATGAGTGTGTGCATGTGTGTGTGTGTGTGTGTGTGTGTGTATGTGTGTGTGTGTGTGTGTGCACGCGTGTGTGTGTTCATTGCAAGTATGTGTATGTATTTGGAACATTTTGGCAAATGAAAATTGCTTGGCTAAAACTACTTGTTAGAGCTAAAAGAAAACAATTTTAATGTGCTGTTGGCATGAAGTTTTATTTAAAAGTCGACATAGAGATCATATTGTTAGAATTAATCATGATTGATCGATCACAGGTCAGCACTTTCAGCGGCCTACAAGGCCTATCAACAATATGACTTCCAGTTACGACTATTCAAGATTCGATCTCCGCTTTCCCCACATGTCAAATAATAGTAGCGGAAAGAGATATACTTAAAGAAACATTTTGATATTAATGAGCCGAAAATATGCAAATTCATAAAAATACGTTCTCTTTTCATATATATGTTCCGATAGTTTTTGAAAAAAATAATCCTACCACCAAAAAATAATTTTCAAGAAATATTGTACGTTTATGTAATTTCGAAATAATTCTCTTTTTTTTTTATCAGTGAGACATAGTTTTCATACAAACTGTGACTAAGGTAGATGGACATAGTAACATATGTGTTATTCTTTATATAGTTGTATAAACTTGCCAGACAAATATAAACTGAAAATATCTAATAAAACGTTACATTAGTAAAATAAATGCAAAAGTATACCATTTAAATGGGAAACACGCATAGAGACTTATATGTGTGTGTGTGTGTGAGAGAGCATGTGTGCGTAAGTATGAATGTATACATACATACATGCATACATACATATGTGTGTGTGCTTACGTGTGTGTTTATGCATGTAAGTATTATGTATTTGTGCATGTATGTATGTACGCACACATTCAAATGCCTGCACTTACATTTTCAAAGAAATTCAATTATTTTCCGAATTATTTGTCGATATAATGAAATAATGCCGTAAAGTGTGTTCAGTTTGTAAAACTGAAGTACAGACATTCTAAATTTAGAAAAACATCTATACAATTTTTATGTGTATTTCTTTCTACTCCAACGAAATAGAAATAGAATTGCATAAACTTCAATTTTCTTTTCTCCCTCCCAATTTCAATAGAAAATTTTCCACGCTACATAAACAAAAATATTAATGTGTTAATTATTTGCATGAACAGAAAATAATATCAATATCTTTTACTAGCATCCCTATACGTAGACAACATCTAAGGCTATAACAAATTTACTAAATAGTACATCAACCGACATTCAATTTATGTTGTTTAAGTGTATATTTGTTGTTCCATCACATATTTATCAGTTACCCCAGAATATCCACTATCAATTTTTATCAATAAACTTTAAATTTTTATTTCTGTTATTTAACTTTCTCTCACATATGACTCTCTGCTTCTGTCTGTCTTTCACTCTCATTGTCTTTCCATGTACACACACACACACAAATATATGTATGTGTACATATATATATATATATATATATATATATATATATATATATATATATATATACATATTTTTACACGTATCCATATATGTGTTTTACTTGGCACATCGATTGTTTAAATAGCTTGGTATCGGAAAAAAATTATGTTAGATACGATTGAAAATATTCTTCTGTATCTAAGTAGAACACACCCAGTAAGTAAACAATTCCACTAAATATACAAGTCTACATATACGAGGTGGCGGGGAGTTGAATAATTCTTGACTTTGGGTAAAAGAAAATACAGGAGGATCAGTTAATTATGATATTATTCAACGTATTCTCCTCTCAGATTCACACACTTACTGCGGCGATTCTTCAGTTTTTCTAATCCCTGCAAAAGAACTTGGAAGGGTGGGTCTCCAACCAGGCCTTTCGCGAAACCCGTCAAGCCAGGAACTTTTAAGCATCCCCTCGTGTGTATATATATATATATATATATATATATATATATATACATATATCAAATAATGTATCTTGAATGGCACAACAGTGCACTAAACTAACAACAGTGGACTATAATAACTGTTATAATTTAATCATCCATAGCCTGATATAATATTTCAGAATATAAAAATTCCATTTTCAAATAAAACTCCCTAGCGGTGGCGAACACGGCCTATCAGACTATGGATGATTAAATTATAGCAGTTATTATAGTCCGTAGTTGTTACTATAGTGCATTGTTGTGCCACTCAAGACACATTTTTTACAAGCATTAAGCAATGCTTCAAGCGAACTACGATACTCTCCTATATATATGTATATATATATATATATATATATCAGTGGAATAAAGTTAAAACATGCTTTGATTTTCACGTTTTTTATTATTGTATTTAAAAAAGATTTTTACAATGTTGAAGTGAGCTAAACATGGTCTAGTTTGCACTTTTCTTGCAGCTTATACGGTACGGTTTCCCGGGCGTACCGACATTACTGGTATAGTTATTACTGGCATATGGTTTTGACCAATCACCATGCAATGCTGATTGGTCGAAACCGTATCCGAAAAATTTGCAAGGACTATCAGAAAAAATACATTTTGAAATCTAATGATTACATGATTACTACGAACATATGAAAGTGCTAATTGGATTTATAAATATTACAAAATATCTTTGAATGTTTAACACACTTCAACATTTTAAGAGAATTTTTTAAATACAATAATAAAAAACGTGAAAACCAGGCCATGCTTTAACTTAATCCAACTGATATATTATTCTATATATTTACACAAATTTGGAATATATATATATATATATATATATATATATTTGATACTGGAAACTTTCTTTAGCGCAACGATCGTTTCGACACGTTCTGTTTTGCTCCCTTGTAAGCGGGGAACAATATAATGAATTTCAATGCACCCCACAGTTCAGATACGCCTGTTGATATATATATATATATATATATATTATATATATACTAAGCAATAAGGGTTTAGCAACGAGTTGCCTTACCACATACCGAATTTAGAAATAGCAGTCAAAGGGTTATAGCTATTTCTTCTACTAAAAGGGAGATCTCAGTAAAAACAGCATTTGGAAGGCAGACACAACAGGTAAGAGAATGAATTGACTGCAATCTATCATACATTTTTTTAGTTATCCACGGACGTACGTTTCGAAATCAAGTTTTTAGGAAAGCATAAGAATTAAATAATAAATATTAAATAATTCTATCTTACCGAAACTTCTTTTCTCTTCAGCGTAGAATACTATAATCATAAATGATTATATATTGAATTTTGAGATACCAGAAGGCACCAACTCAACTCAGTATCAGAGCGAGCTAGAATCCGCAACTGGTATCACCGAATTCAATTTGTGAATGAAACGATTGTGTCAACAGCCCCTTCCCACCCGCGTGTAGCCAAAACAAGATGCTGTGGTCATCTACTGAGATAAAATATGGTTATCCGTAATAATGAAGGGTGAAATTAATTAATTTGGAAAAATTATCAATTACACCAAGTAGTCTTCGGCATGTAAAAGCCTCATTCGAGGAAAATTTAAGTAATACTAAGCAATAAGGGTTTAGCAACGAGTTGCCTTACCACATACCGAATTTAGAAATAGCAGTCAAAGGGTTATAGCTATTTCTTCTACTAAAAAGGGAGATCTCAGTAAAAACAGCATTTGGAAGGCAGACACAAACAGGTAAGAGAGAATGAATTGACTGCAATCTATCATACATTTTTTTAGTTATCCACGGACGTACGTTTCGAAATCAAGTTTTTAGGAAAGCATAAGAATTAAATATAAATATTAAATAATTCTATCTTACCGAAACTTCTTTTCTCTTCAGCGTAGAATACTATAATCATAAATGATTATATATTGAATTTTGAGATACCAGAAGGCACCAACTCAACTCAGTATCAGAGCGAGCTAGAATCCGCAACTGGTATCACCGAATTCAATTTGTGAATGAAACGATTGTGTCAACAGCCCCTTCCCACCCGCGTGTAGCCAAAACAAGATGCTGTGGTCATCTACTGAGATAAAATATGGTTATCCGTAATAATGAAGGGTGAAATTAATTAATTTGGAAAAATTATCAATTACACCAAGTAGTCTTCGGCATGTAAAAGCCTCATTCGAGGAAAATTTAAGTAATACTAAGCAATAAGGGTTTAGCAACGAGTTGCCTTACCACATACCGAATTTAGAAATAGCAGTCAAAGGGTTATAGCTATTTCTTCTACTAAAAGGGAGATCTCAGTAAAAACAGCATTTGGAAGGCAGACACAAACAGGTAAGAGAGAATGAATTGACTGCAATCTATCATACATTTTTTTAGTTATCCACGGACGTACGTTTCGAAATCAAGTTTTTAGGAAAGCATAAGAATTAAATATAAATATTAAATAATTCTATCTTACCGAAACTTCTTTTCTCTTCAGCGTAGAATACTATAATCATAAATGATTATATATTGAATTTTGAGATACCAGAAGGCACCAACTCAACTCAGTATCAGAGCGAGCTAGAATCCGCAACTGGTATCACCGAATTCAATTTGTGAATGAAACGATTGTGTCAACAGCCCCTTCCCACCCGCGTGTAGCCAAAACAAGATGCTGTGGTCATCTACTGAGATAAAATATGGTTATCCGTAATAATGAAGGGTGAAATTAATTAATTTGGAAAATTATCAATTACACCAAGTAGTCTTCGGCATGTAAAAGCCTCATTCGAGGAAAATTTAAGTAATACTAAGCAATAAGGGTTTAGCAACGAGTTGCCTTACCACATACCGAATTTAGAAATAGCAGTCAAAGGGTTATAGCTATTTCTTCTACTAAAAAGGGAGATCTCAGTAAAAACGGCATTTGGAAGGCAGACACAAACAGGTAAGAGAGAATGAATTGACTGCAATCTATCATACATTTTTTTAGTTATCCACGGACGTACGTTTCGAAATCAAGTTTTTAGGAAAGCATAAGAATTAAATATTAAATATTAAATAATTCTATCTTACCGAAACTTCTTTTCTCTTCAGCGTAGAATACTATAATCATAAATGATTATATATTGAATTTTGAGATACCAGAAGGCACCAACTCAACTCAGTATCAGAGCGAGCTAGAATCCGCAACTGGTATCACCGAATTCAATTTGTGAATGAAACGATTGTGTCAACAGCCCCTTCCCACCCGCGTGTAGCCAAAACAAGATGCTGTGGTCATCTACTGAGATAAAATATGGTTATCCGTAATAATGAAGGGTGAAATTAATTAATTTGGAAAAATTATCAATTACACCAAGTAGTCTTCGGCATGTAAAAGCCTCATTCGAGGAAAATTTAAGTAATACTAAGCAATAAGGGTTTAGCAACGAGTTGCCTTACCACATACCGAATTTAGAAATAGCAGTCAAAGGGTTATAGCTATTTCTTCTACTAAAAAGGGAGATCTCAGTAAAAACAGCATTTGGAAGGCACAAACAAACAGGTAAGAGAGAATGAATTGACTGCAATCTATCATACATTTTTTTAGTTATCCACGGACGTACGTTTCGAAATCAAGTTTTTAGGAAAGCATAAGAATTAAATATTAAATATTAAATAATTCTATCTTACCGAAACTTCTTTTCTCTTCAGCGTAGAATACTATAATCATAAATGATTATATATTGAATTTTGAGATACCAGAAGGCACCAACTCAACTCAGTATCAGAGCGAGCTAGAATCCGCAACTGGTATCACCGAATTCAATTTGTGAATGAAACGATTGTGTCAACAGCCCCTTCCCACCCGCGTGTAGCCAAAACAAGATGCTGTGGTCATCTACTGAGATAAAATATGGTTATCCGTAATAATGAAGGGTGAAATTAATTAATTTGGAAAAATTATCAATTACACCAAGTAGTCTTCGGCATGTAAAAGCCTCATTCGAGGAAAATTTAAGTAATACTAAGCAATAAGGGTTTAGCAACGAGTTGCCTTACCACATACCGAATTTAGAAATAGCAGTCAAAGGGTTATAGCTATTTCTTCTACTAAAAAGGGAGATCTCAGTAAAAACAGCATTTGGAAGGCAGACACAAACAGGTAAGAGAGAATGAATTGACTGCAATCTATCATACATTTTTTTAGTTATCCACGGACGTACGTTTCGAAATCAAGTTTTTAGGAAAGCATAAGAATTAAATATTAAATATTAAATAATTCTATCTTACCGAAACTTCTTTTCTCTTCAGCGTAGAATACTATAATCATAAATGATTATATATTGAATTTTGAGATACCAGAAGGCACCAACTCAACTCAGTATCAGAGCGAGCTAGAATCCGCAACTGGTATCACCGAATTCAATTTGTGAATGAAACGATTGTGTCAACAGCCCCTTCCCACCCGCGTGTAGCCAAAACAAGATGCTGTGGTCATCTACTGAGATAAAATATGGTTATCCGTAATAATGAAGGCTGAAATTAATTAATTTGGAAAAATTATCAATTACACCAAGTAGTCTTCGGCATGTAAAAGCCTCATTCGAGGAAAATTTAAGTAATACTAAGCAATAAGGGTTTAGCAACGAGTTGCCTTACCACATACCGAATTTAGAAATAGCAGTCAAAGGGTTATAGCTATTTCTTCTACTAAAAAGGGAGATCTCAGTAAAAACAGCATTTGGAAGGCAGACACAAACAGGTAAGAGAGAATGAATTGACTGCAATCTATCATACATTTTTTTAGTTATCCACGGACGTACGTTTCGAAATCAAGTTTTTAGGAAAGCATAAGAATTAAATATTAAATATAAATAATTCTATCTATCTTACCGAAACTTCTTTTCTCTCTTCAGCGTAGAATACTATAATCATAAATGATTATATATTGAATTTTGAGATACCAGAAGGCACCAACTCAACTCAGTATCAGAGCGAGCTAGAATCCGCAACTGGTATCACCGAATTCAATTTGTGAATGAAACGATTGTGTCAACAGCCCCTTCCCACCCGCGTGTAGCCAAAACAAGATGCTGTGGTCATCTACTGAGATAAAATATGGTTATCCGTAATAATGAAGGGTGAAATTAATTAATTTGGAAAAATTATCAATTACACCAAGTAGTCTTCGGCATGTAAAAGCCTCATTCGAGGAAAATTTAAGTAATACTAAGCAATAAGGGTTTAGCAACGAGTTGCCTTACCACATACCGAATTTAGAAATAGCAGTCAAAGGGTTATAGCTATTTCTTCTACTAAAAAGGGAGATCTCAGTAAAAACAGCATTTGGAAGGCAGACACAACAGGTAAGAGAGAATGAATTGACTGCAATCTATCATACATTTTTTTAGTTATCCACGGACGTACGTTTCGAAATCAAGTTTTTAGGAAAGCATAAGAATTAAATAATAAATATAAATAATTCTATCTTACCGAAACTTCTTTTCTCTTCAGCGTAGAATACTATAATCATAAATGATTATATATTGAATTTTGAGATACCAGAAGGCACCAACTCAACTCAGTATCAGAGCGAGCTAGAATCCGCAACTGGTATCACCGAATTCAATTTGTGAATGAAACGATTGTGTCAACAGCCCCTTCCCACCCGCGTGTAGCCAAAACAAGATGCTGTGGTCATCTACTGAGATAAAATATGGTTATCCGTAATAATGAAGGGTGAAATTAATTAATTTGGAAAAATTATCAATTACACCAAGTAGTCTTCGGCATGTAAAAGCCTCATTCGAGAAAATTTAAGTAATACTAAGCAATAAGGGTTTAGCAACGAGTTGCCTTACCACATACCGAATTTAGAAATAGCAGTCAAAGGGTTATAGCTATTTCTTCTACTAAAAAGGGAGATCTCAGTAAAAACAGCATTTGGAAGGCAGACACAAACAGGTAAGAGAGAATGAATTGACTGCAATCTATCATACATTTTTTTAGTTATCCACGGACGTACGTTTCGAAATCAAGTTTTTAGGAAAGCATAAGAATTAAATAATAAATATTAAATAATTCTATCTTACCGAAACTTCTTTTCTCTTCAGCGTAGAATACTATAATCATAAATGATTATATATTGAATTTTGAGATACCAGAAGGCACCAACTCAACTCAGTATCAGAGCGAGCTAGAATCCGCAACTGGTATCACCGAATTCAATTTGTGAATGAAACGATTGTGTCAACAGCCCCTTCCCACCCGCGTGTAGCCAAAACAAGATGCTGTGGTCATCTACTGAGATAAAATATGGTTATCCGTAATAATGAAGGGTGAAATTAATTAATTACACCAAGTAGTCTTCGGCATGTAAAAGCCTCATTCGAGGAAAATTTAAGTAATACTAAGCAATAAGGGTTTAGCAACGAGTTGCCTTACCACATACCGAATTTAGAAATAGCAGTCAAAGGGTTATAGCTATTTCTTCTACTAAAAAGGGAGATCTCAGTAAAAACAGCATTTGGAAGGCAGACACAAACAGGTAAGAGAGAATGAATTGACTGCAATCTATCATACATTTTTTTAGTTATCCACGGACGTACGTTTCGAAATCAAGTTTTTAGGAAAGCATAAGAATTAAATATTAAATATTAAATAATTCTATCTTACCGAAACTTCTTTTCTCTTCAGCGTAGAATACTATAATCATAATGATTATATATTGAATTTTGAGATACCAGAAGGCACCAACTCAACTCAGTATCAGAGCGAGCTAGAATCCGCAACTGGTATCACCGAATTCAATTTGTGAATGAAACGATTGTGTCAACAGCCCCTTCCCACCCGCGTGTAGCCAAAACAAGATGCTGTGGTCATCTACTGAGATAAAATATGGTTATCCGTAATAATGAAGGGTGAAATTAATTAATTTGGAAAAATTATCAATTACACCAAGTAGTCTTCGGCATGTAAAAGCCTCATTCGAGGAAAATTTAAGTAATACTAAGCAATAAGGGTTTAGCAACGAGTTGCCTTACCACATACCGAATTTAGAAATAGCAGTCAAAGGGTTATAGCTATTTCTTCTACTAAAAAGGGAGATCTCAGTAAAAACAGCATTTGGAAGGCAGACACAAACAGGTAAGAGAGAATGAATTGACTGCAATCTATCATCATACATTTTTTTAGTTATCCACGGACGTACGTTTCGAAATCAAGTTTTTAGGAAAGCATAAGAATTAAATATTAAATATTAATAATTCTATCTTACCGAAACTTCTTTTCTCTTCAGCGTAGAATACTATAATCATAAATGATTATATATTGAATTTTGAGATACCAGAAGGCACCAACTCAACTCAGTATCAGAGCGAGCTAGAATCCGCAACTGGTATCACCGAATTCTTTGTGAATGAAACGATTGTGTCAACAGCCCCTCCCACCCGCGTGTAGCCAAAACAAGATGCTGTGGTCATCTACTGAGATAAAATATGGTTATCCGTAATAATGAAGGGTGAAATTAATTAATTTGGAAAAATTATCAATTACACCAAGTAGTCTTCGGCATGTAAAAGCCTCATTCGAGGAATTTAAGTAATACTAAGCAATAAGGGTTTAGCAACGAGTTGCCTTACCACATACCGAATTTAGAAATAGCAGTCAAAGGGTTATAGCTATTTCTTCTACTAAAAAGGGAGATCTCAGTAAAAACAGCATTTGGAAGGCAGACACAAACAGGTAAGAGAGAATGAATTGACTGCAATCTATCATACATTTTTTTAGTTATCCACGGACGTACGTTTCGAAATCAAGTTTTTAGGAAAGCATAAGAATTAAATAATAAATATTAAATAATTCTATCTTACCGAAACTTCTTTTCTCTTCAGCGTAGAATACTATAATCATAAATGATTATATATTGAATTTTGAGATACCAGAAGGCACCAACTCAACTCAGTATCAGAGCGAGCTAGAATATATATATCAACAGGTGTATCGAAGCATATACGTTTACATACATACGGTCAAATATGTGTGTTCATACAAGCATACATACATACATAACATGGGATCTCTTAAGCACCACCAGCTCAAATATTGTCTCTCTCTGTCTTCCCTCCTTGGATCTTTCCTTCTCCTTGTTTCCGACGAAGAGCTCCGCTCGAAACGTTAAACCCGCCTTCCCTTCTTTCCTGAGCGTCAATAATACTTTAATTGTTCCACGTCCTGCGTTGCTGTGTTTTTTTTTTTCTCTTTTTTTCTGTGTTTTTTTTTGGATTAACTTTACATACATACATACATACATACAACATACATACATGCATGCATGCATGCATGCATACATGCGTACATACATTAATACCTCATTAGCGCGTCATTCTTTATTCATTATCAAAGTATTTTTAAGACACGACTACTACTAACATGATCTATCTTTAATAAAATAGTGTGTCAGCCATGCTAATTTTACGTAAATTTGTACCTAGTGTCACTTTGATGGCATATGCTGCTCTCTCACTCATAATATAATAATAATAATAATAATAATAATAATAATTCTATTGGTCACAAGACATGGGTTTTCTTTACTGTCTTTTACTGTTTTTTTTCTTTTCGCTTATTATAAATTGTAACTTAAAACCCGATGATGTCATTCCATCTACGTGTGGTTACTGGTTGCTCTCGTTCATACTTTACGTTAAATTTCTGTAATTTTGAATTTTTTCACTTCTTATTTTGAACTTGACAAAGACGGACGTACTGTTGAAATATCGTTCAACTAATAAAATATCTTACAATCGAATCACGCACTTAGTCTTAATTGTTTACCTTTGTGAAGAGTTACGTCA